>NC_056591.1:16142963-16242963 GCF_018340385.1 Cyprinus carpio | reverse complement strand
TCATTGGGGCGGTACCTTTTCAAAAGGTACACTTTTATTTTTAAGTTCTAATATGTACCTTTAAGGTACCAAAATGGACCCTTTAGGTACAAACATATACCTTTTGAAAAGGTACTGCCTCAGTGACAGCTTTACCTTTATTTCTGAGAGTGTGAGTTTATTGACACTTAACCTCATCCTACAAACAGACACACACAAACAGAGAGTACAGAACCAAAATGTGGGGCCATAAGTTGATATGGGAAATGACTGTTTCTCTGAATACACACTGACTGAAAATTGGCATGACTTCAGGAGCACTCTGGATTGAGAAAACATGTTCTTCTGCTCATATTTCCCTAAAACAGCTGAGAAAAGAACATTATCCTGAAACTATTCTTTTTGGCTTGTGTACTTCAGTAATGGGCACAGGGAGAACCAGAAAGGCTAGCTCTTAGTTCTGTGTGATGCTCCAAGGGATGCCATTCAGTCATGTAAAGTTAGACACATTCCTTTGTGTTTGCAGCACTGATAGTCTCAGGAGGAAAAGGTCAGAAAAACATTCACCGTTGTGTAATTTTAAGATACTAGTACATCATGATGGCTCACAGAATCTTCCTTTGCATAATACAACTAGTAAACATTTCCCATTCTGCCTCTACAGGAATATTTTATATTTTCAAACTTCTACCAGTTAGGTCACTGTGACGCAAATAGGAAACCTTCTATCACATGCATAACATTTAAATATGTAGCATGTCACTTTTGTTTTATAAGTCATATTTTTATGAGATACTGAAAGCCTAATGGACTGTGTGCTGCTAAAACACTTACAGGTTCGGTTTCAGGCTATGTTTACATGACAACGATGTAGTCAAAAACGGAAAAGTTTTTCCCTTGCATTTTAAAAAAATGTCTACATACCTAACCTGTACTATGCACAAGCATGACGTCGCCATTTTCAAAGATTCCCATTTTAGGTGTTTACACGGAAATGATAACGGTGGTGTTTTCAAAAACTTGCACTTTAAAACACTTTTTTAAAAATGTGTTTTCTGTTCCCAAAACGTCGTTGTCGTGTAAACGAACAGGCAAAACACATCAAATGTTTCCCACTTTGGGCTAAAAACATTGGAGTATGCATGGGGTGGCCCAGAGTCAACTGCTGATCCTGCTTTATCAGGATTGTGTCCCTATGCATTGCACTTGACCTGCTGGACCTGCAAATAATGTTTCTGTCAATTACTGTAGATGATAAAGTGTGTGCGTAATGCCAAGCCAAGTCAACAATGTATATTTGACTGAGGTGCATGAGATGACAATTATCACAGGCTTAAAAAAAGACTGGGGCAAAGATGAGGAAAAAGAGACTAGTTTAAATCTGCTGCAGGTATGCAGTTGCTCTGAATAGGGCATCCCACACCTGGCGCTAGAGAGCCGCGAGCTCAGGGAGCACGTTCACAGGCGATGGGCACTTCAAAAATTTGATTTCAAAGAATTCAAATTAAAGAAAATTCAGCGGTTTCTTATGTCACATGTAATTACGTCATAAAGAAGTCATTAGGTCGATCAGTGATCTGCATGGATCAATTAAAGAGCAAATTTAATTATTAGGACAATTTTAAAGTGTCCTAATATTGTGTTGGCGTGCCCTACAACAGGTTTAAAAGCATCTAAGGTCAGAAAACATTGTAATTTTCTCAGAATATGTATGTATGTAAACACACTAACTAGCAGAAGTGTTGGTGGGCAGGTCAGAGTGTTCGCGGGCAGGCGGGGATTATGTAAATGTGTTACCTTGTGACATATAGGTAACAGGCAGAAGATTCAGAAATATGATGACTCGTTAAGGCGGTTCAGAGTCTTTTGAGACACCATATTTTTATTTATCATGCACTTTTTTGATTAACAACTTTGCAGGCTATTTACATTGAAGGATAACTATGTTACAAACTGCAAAAAAATATATTTTTCGAACTCATATGACCTGCTCTTTAATGTATGACATTAAGTAGCCTACCGTGAGAGCTATTTATACCAGATGCGCTGCATGCTTTCGAACGCTCTCGTGGTACGGTACTTCGATATCAATCATCCAGAGCTGATCCTAGATTTTTGGGTGCCCTGTCTATTTTGCGATTAGTTGGCTTTGTCCCAAAGATCAAGAATACTTAACGATTCAGTTTGGTTCATGAATGAATCTTTCCGCGAAACGGTCCCAGTAGCCCCTCAATGCAGAACACGAGATCCAGGGGGTGTGGTTGGATTCACATTTAGGGGGTGGAAATGGGTGGGTTTAGGGATCAGGGGGTGGAGACAGGTAGGTTTAGGTATATGTAAGGTGGGAGAAGTTTGATCTGGACCCAAACACGCCCCCTGGATCGTGTGTTCTGCAGTGAGGACCATCTTAAAAGGCTGAACTTCAACCCGTCCACTGAGAAGATTCAAAAGAACGTTTTGTTCATGAATCAAACAGCTCTATGTTTATTCAAAATGCCAAGGGCCAGTTGCGTAACTTAGCCACTATGTTAAGAAGACTACCCAATAAGAAATAATCCAAACAAAAACATACCCGACTTAAAAAAAAGTTATAACCAGTCTTAAAAAAATAGATGACTGACTAGTCTAAGCCTTTAATCAAACCCAACAAAATACCAGCATATGCAGAGTCGGCGTCAGAGCAGATCTACTGGAGGGGCATTGGATCATCGGCGGGGGGGCACTGTCGTTTGATAAATATTTTTTGACGCATTGGCAACATCATAGTAGCATGGAAATCCAGACCTAAATCTGAAAGATCTATATAGAATGACAATGAACGATTTAGACTTGGGTTTTTATCTAAAAGAGGAACAGAAGACAGCGCTGAAATTTGTTGTTTTGCCGACCGGATAAGGCAAGAGTCAGTTAGCTCCAATGATCTATAGAATGACATTCTACCCTAGAATGTTAGCTCATGATGTCTATCTATATAGAATTGTCACGAGTGGGGCGGGGCCCGAGAGCCGTGGGAACGGAGCGAGGCCGGTGGAGTGATTGGGAAATGAGCGACACCTGCTCCACTCACCGGTCTCGAGTCCCACGGAGGAGATTGGGAGGATACAAAAGAGGAGCGACGACAGTGAAGGACGAGAGAGGACCAGGCCTGTGCTTTATTTTGTGTTTGGTTTTTTGTTGTGCGTGGGCAGTCGACCGTGAGGGGCTGTCGCGCTGTTTTATCTTTATTTGGTTATTAAAGTTTTATTTGAATGTTCGCCGGTTCCCGCCTCCTTCTTCCCGTGACTATGGAGTTTTTTATTATTACAAGAATGTCATTAAATATTTTTTTTTTTTTTTTTTTTTTTACCTGTCTTGATTCCTAATACACAACAGATGACGATTGTTAGTTAAAGCGTTCAGAATACGATTCCATATAAGGTTAGTATAGCCTAGTTCAGCACTTTGCGAATGGACAGCGACTCAAGTAGCACGTAGCCTATTCTCGAGTTCTACGAGTTCATGTAGCCTACATTTTTGGGGAAACGTGCGAGGAATTGCGGCTAATGTTTATAGCCTAAACAACAGAACAGGACAGAAAATAATAATATAAATATAATATAGGCTAAATAAAAAACATAAAAATAGGCCTACAATAAAAAGCAATATATTTTTTATACTTAAATAATTAACAAATTTACGACGACAAAAATAAAACACTGAATCAGTTTGAAGCTTTGAAAAAACCGGCAAAAAAAAATGTCCCCATCAGTTTTTTCGTATCGATGTTTCTGAAAACTTAAGGCTTTTTTCTTCATAAAACGAGTTGGACATCATCACACAAATGTCTGCGTATTAAATCTTTTGGCGGTTGTCCGGAGCTAGCATTTGCAGAAGAAGCGCCAGCTCGGCTCTCATAGACCGTGGTACTGGTGGTCGTGGCCGGAGTATCTAAGTCTGCTGATTGACGAGTCTGCGGAGGTCTAAACCATTTTCGTAAATCCATTTTTTTTTTTTTTAGAAATTTTTTTTAAATTAGCTGCTAACAACTGTCTATAATATAGACGGACAAACTGTTCTTCAACTTGAAATGGATTTTGCGCGCGTGCTGCAAATCAAATGTAACAAGTTTACTCGGCGACCAATAAGCATTCACCATGACGAAGCCTAGTAACGTGCCATGAACAACCAAAATTATGCATTTTCCCCATTCTTTTTTTTTTTATTTAATTTAAGTTACAGTTTGAACATTTAATATTAAAATAATAACTAAAAGGGATATTTGGGGGGGGGCCCATGGCCTGAACAACATTCAAAAAATACCAATAAACAGGACACAGCTCAAACAACTAATCCGTGTTAACACAGTACCGGTCTAAGCCTTTTATGCAACCGGCCACAGTTCCCATATCTATGGCTTGTTGTAAAGGTGCGTTCACGCCATATCGGAATTCCCGTAATTACGAGATTCCAACTTTTAAAAACCGTTCACGTCCTGGTAGAACTTGTAATTACAACTTGTGAACTGGGAGTTTTCTGAGAGCTACGACGCTGTAGCCTACCACCTGATCAGCGCAAGGCTCTGTTTAGGCGTTGATAGTGTTGCCATAGAAAAGCATTACTCTGAGTCCGAGGACGTGAACTGCTCCGAGTATCACGTGCTGTCCATCTCGCGAAAACAAGGTAATTATGATATGGCGTGAACGCAGCATAATTCTGCATACCAACTCGATTGCATAAAGTCTTTAAGTGCACGCAATGGGTATGGAGAGAGGGGCAACTACTAATACACTTGCAATAAAAACATCTGGCGTTAATAAAGTTTTCAGTATGACTTGATTTTAATGCTGTGAGACGTTACAAATGTAAATCCATTGCAAGTCCGTTCCATTATTTATACATGTGACGTTACGTTTTTTGGTCTGTGCACGCAGTTGCTCAGATAGTATTCAGCACTAGGAAAGAATGCAGAGGATGTGGGAGGTGCTCACGTGCTGCAACTTTGGCCAATGCTGATGCTCCGGTGCACAGACTGACGTCGTCTCATCGACCAATCCGCTTAATTCTTTATGCCTCATAACGAACCCAGTTCGGTTGCTATATAAACGCACTGACAACAAGCTTCCAGGCCAGCACAGATCTGTGGGAGAATCGCATGCTCTGAAATTAACCACAACATCGTTATCCACTATGAAGGCAGTCAGTCCGGTGAGGTCCATAAGGAAACCCGCCTTGTATTTTTCGGAGCATAATCTCGGCAGCTCACGGAGCAAGAGCTCCTCGGACGACCCGCTCAGTCTCCTGTACAACATGAATGACTGCTACAGCAGGCTGAAGGAGCTCGTGCCGAGCTTACCGCAGAACAAGAGCGTGAGTAAGATGGAGATCTTGCAGCATGTCATAGACTACATTCTGGATCTTCAGATCGCACTGGACCAGAACCCGCAACAGCAGATCCTCGGACAGAGCCCTCCAAAAAAGACTGTCAGATCACTCGGAGCTGGTAGCATCATCTCCTTCCAGGCAAGACATTTCATACTGACTTACCATGCTAGCAAGTCAAAGTAATTCACATTGGCATAGCCTAATGAAAAATCTTACGTCGCAATTAATCAATTATATAAGAAATTATTTAAGAAAGAACATAGAAACAATATGTGCAATGACAACAGTATGCAGTGTAATTTCAGCATTAATAAAAAAGCGACATGAACAATATGTAATGTAATGTCAGCATTAATAATTAAAAAGAAGCATCATTTATAAACCGACATAAATGTTAACGTGTGCTGGCAGATACACTGGAAATCATTGTTTACTTCTGTTAATTAACAGCCCAGTAACACTCAAGGAGAGATCAACTCAGATGACCTCATAACCCTGTAACGTTGAAATGGTAAGTTAGATGCTATACTCTGAAATCGAGGGTTTCACATGAGAAGATGCAACTGTTAAACTTGCACGTGGGGCAGTTGGGTTGTTAGCCAGCAGTGCAGCGCACCCTGTACATGTTTATTATAAATTATGCACGGACTTATAGACAAGGATATTTTATAACTTTGATAAGTCATTTAAACATGATATAATACGTTCTATTACAAATGTTAGAAATGTCATTAACCGTTGATTCTCAAAACTGAAGATGCTTCTGAAAACACTCAAAAAATTGAAATTAACTATATTCTGTGAAGCACAAAAAGAAAAGAAAAAAAAAGTCCTTTTGTGGTCCACAGAAGAAAGTCATAGAGATTTGGAATAACAAGAGCGTGACAGAATCTTAATTTTTTTGGTGAATTAATTGTTCAGTAATGCTTGCTTATAGCTACATTATTATACTGTAACAGTACTATCAAATATATGTCAGATGCTCGTGTAGACACCTCCATCTGGAGCTGTATGGTATTGCCCGGTATTTCGCTAGTGTTTGGTTAAAAGTCCGAAAAAAACGTCCTGTGGCTTCCTCCCTGGCGCCAGTCTGTCCGGATCTCTGTCCTTTTGCCTTCTCTAAACACTCCTCTCTCCCCCTCTCTCTCTCACACACAATCTTTTGCAGGTGTTTCGGTCATGGAGCAAAAACAGGGGCTGTTTGTGTTTTTTTTTTTTTTTTTTTGGGTCCCGTGTCATTTGCCTGGACTTCGTCTTGAATGACAAAGGATTCCCACAAACGGACATAAAAAGATTCTGAGTTAGTTATATACGGACTTTCATATTCTTTCTTCCAAAGGAAGATTCAAAAAGACTGGAAAGATTTGAAAGGAAAACAGTAATTAAGCAAGCAATCTCAAAAAGCAGGATTTTTCCCCCTTTGCTTTTATGTTGACAAGATGTTGCGCAAAACGCAATCCTGTTCGTCTAAAGGCTGCGGACTCTGTAAAAATGTACTTTTGTTTTCTCTTTCTGCTGAAAATGTGATGTTTATATTACAGAAAATTTTATAATTATAACGTAAATGGCACTTTTATACTGTACATAATTAAATGCTAAATATGAAGTCAGTGTCCTTGTCTGAGCTATGGTGACAAATGCATCGTTTTTGTTGTTGTGCAAATGCATTCATCTTTTTAACTTATTACCGTTCAGGCTGTGAAACTACTAGTACTGTCAAGGGTGTAAGGTTCAGATTATGAGGGGTTTGGGACAATGGGGTGGGGGGGGGTCTATAGGCTACTGTCTATTTTTCACCCATATACGTTTCGTCTGCGCTTCAAATTGTTTAATTAACCACAAAAGTTAGTCAAAGCGCACTAAATAACCGTTTAAATAAAAAAAGGTTTGTGTAATATGCTAGGGACGCAGAAAACAATTCGTTTGCGCAAGACGAATCTTACTGCGAAAAGTATTGATAGAAATTCCTTTAAAAACCTCAGAGTCATTAATTCACACACTGAATGGCCACTATAAGTGTTCAGGATGTGGGATATAATTGTAATGCATGAAGTACTGGTGCCACCCATCTGTAATTCACGTTACTAAAATAAGTTTGCTCTTTGAAAACCGTCTTATGGGAACACATTTCTACACGAGTGTGTACAGAACAGCTAAATGTTTATTTCAGTAATTTTTCTTCCTCAAACAAATACTCAAGAAAGATGGATACTGTCAATGCAGGTTTATTTCATACCATGTTGAAGACAAGCATCACAAAACCCGTTTAACTTTTCAGGACAGCTGCCAAAAGTATAGTTATAACTGTTAAAGACTAGCATCAAATGTGCATGCAGTTTCTACTGGCTAATTTAGGACTGCAGTCTGACACATGCTTGTCACTGCTTATATATTACTTTAACTACAGAACAATGACAGCGTGCAGGACAACACAATACGACACATTTCCAAACCAGAATGACTGTTAATATTCATACTTTTTGAAGGGTTTACACAAAGTTTGGGTGCTTTACCATGACAAGGTACTACAATATTGTCCTTTGGGAAACACTACTGAATATTCATCTACAGCTGCAATTTCAAAATATTTTATAGCCATACAACTGGTAACATTAATGTGTGATTAACCTACTAATACTGTACGGTAACACCACATATATGTAACTATTAGATGGTCGATGATGAGTAGGTGATGGACAGATGTAAATGAAGCACACTTCAATTACACTTAACATTTAGAAATGTCATAGTCACTGTTCCGTGTATTTAGCATGCATTGACACCACAAAAGATAAATTAGCCAAGACTGTGGTAGATCCAGACATCGCCTACAGGATACTTTCACGCTCTTCTCCGAAGGTGACAGTGTCAGAGGACATTTTGAGGATCTCAGGAGGATCTCCAGGGTTAAGCCCTCTCTTCAGATGCACCACACGGACGTTCTCATTTTGGGTGGTGGTGGAAGTGGTGCTGGAACCAGGAGTCATGATGACGTCACTTCCAGTGGTGGAGCTATTTGTGGGTTGGCGAATGTTGTTTCCTTGTTGGGCGTTTGTGTTGTTATTGAAGGTGGTGTTGCTGGGGGTAAGGTTGAGGTTGTAGCTCTTGGAGGAAGGCCAGCTCTCGTCAGGGCTGCTAGCCAGAAGACTGCACTGGTCCTCGGAGCAGATGGACATGCGGGCGATAGCTGGGTCTTGGAGGCCACTCAGACTATTCGGCAGCCCTCGCTTTCGAGCTGAGTTCTCCTCATCCAGCTCAATCAGGTTAGCCCTCTCAGACTGCGACAGGTCGGCCTCTTCGTCTTGCAAAGAATGGTTGGGAGAGCTTTCGTTGGAGCGGACACCTGAGTCAGAAGAATCCTTCTTATCTGAAAGGTAATCCTTACCTTTGGCCAAAGATCGATCTCCAGCATCTGAAGCTTTGGGCTCGGGTTTCTTTCCATCCTTGAGCAGAGGAGCATTGTCTGACTCTTCAGACTCTTCATCATCACTGGTAAGTTTCTGGTAGCGTAAACCACCACCAGGCTTCAGCATCAGATCAGCACCCTGGAAGAGGCTCACCTTTTCTCCAGATGTCTTGCGGCCCAGAAGGGATTTTGATGACCCATGGTCAACCTTTTCATCCTCTTCTGTTATAGGATCTAAAGTGGGCGTGTCAGCCGAGGCGTAGTCTGTATTATCAGCCCCGGACTTGCTGCTCCCTCGTTTTGAAACGGATTTGCGCCCATCTTGGTCAACTCCATCCTTCTTCTTGTCATCAGAGGTAGAGTGCATTAGCTGGCCAACAAAAGGTGGCACAGGCTTCTCCATTCCAACCTCAATCTGAGCCATGGAGGCGATGTATTCCTGGTAGGCATTGAGGTACTCGGCCTGCTGCTTGTCTGTTAGCTTGCAAATTTCATTGGAGGACTCTTGAGAGTTGAGACTGGACATACTAGGTGTACGGTGAGTGGCGGCCTACAGAAGGCAAGAGATGTTGAGATAAATGTCTAATATGGAATGGCTTGGAAAAATGGGTTGCAAGAACCTAGGAAAAAACACTTACCATCCACAAAGGGTTTGAATGCCTAGGAGGCTCATCCAAGCCCACGTTACTTAGCTCCTCAAAGCTGAGGTTGAAGTTGTACATGGGTGAGGTGTCCGTGTTACCGACTCCTCCGTGAACGGATGCTCCAGTGTGCCTGCAAGACTCTACATGGCCAACCGTGCTGCTGCCCTGCTCACTAGGAGCCTCCTCATGCACAATCTGGCTCTCCACATGACGGAGCTCAATCACCTGCACAACACCGACTTCATTACATCAGTATCTAGGGCCAGTGTGAGAGACTTTCAGGCCAGTTAATGGAACTGTCACTTGCATTATTGGGTCAATCTTACATTTCTTGATAATGTACATGCTTTTTGGTATACCTTGTAAACTTAAACATTTGTTTCTATGAGATTTAGTTACTACTACTTAATTACTGAGCTGGCTAACACAGATGAGGTTTTGTCAAATTACAAAGAATAAAATCTAAGGATCAACAACTGTGTAAAAACAATCTGCCATGCATGCCATTATTTTTAAGCAAAAGAGTTTATGAACTTATGGCTATCTTGTATTATTTCAAGCTATTATTGCATGTATTTAATTTATTTAGTAAAAGAAAACACTCCGTGAAAGAAACTAAATGTGTGTAAAGTTTTATAACAATTAATTAAAAATAAATATAATAAATATAACTATTAAATATAATAAATATTAAACTCATTTGAAATACATTATATATTCATATATATTCATATACATAAAATTATACATACATTTAGAAATTTAGAATTAATAAGAGTAGACAAAAGCACACATTTAAATTCATAGACATTTTAGATGTATCATTTTTTTTGTATGTTAGCAAGGCATATAGAAACTTGAACAACTTATATAAATAATATAAAACTACTCACCGTTGTCCTGAAAAGCTGCCAATCTCCAAAATTCATGTTCATCTCTTTCTTCAACTCGTCAATGTTACACTGAGACAGAACTCTGCCATTTATGTTAGCCTGATAAAAAAAGAAAAGAAAAAACAAAACATAGTGCAAAACTAACAAGTTTAAAATTTTCTTCTCAGTGTACATTTTTTTTAATATATATATTTTTTTTTTCACAAATGCATACCTTCTTAATGGTGGCTATATACTGAGAAAGCATGTTCTGGTCGATGCCGTCGACAAGTCTGACACGCTCACAGACAACATCTGTGCTCATTGAGCTGAGCAGTATCGATGGGGTGCCTGAGACCACCGAGGCAGAGCCCTAGTTCAAAGTGCCACTCAATTACATCAGAACAGTGTGCTTGTGAAAGATCTCTGAAGTCAAGAGATACTGTATACCAAAAAAATCCAAAGAAAACACAAAAAATATTAAACAAAAATTAAAGAAATAAAATAAAATAAAAGAGATATCATAAGAAAAAATGAATATAAAAATATCAGCATAATGCTCAAAAAAACTATTTCAAAGAAGCTAGTGCAAATGAGTGATAAGATGGTAAGAAAACCATTAAGTATATTGTAGCTTTCAAATAGCTACGTCTAATTATAACAAAACCTAAAATTGTGACCTACACTACAAGGACTATAAATACAGACCTCTGTTAAGGGAAAGTCAGAGTGGCACCTGGGTTCTATACTTTTAAAGTTTTCTGACAAGATACTTAAAAAGTTCAGCATCCAGGCCACGTTGTGTGAGAAGCTGATTATTTCAATGGCTTCTGAGTAAATTGGCATCATTGAAACAACTGCATCATCACAAAGGGTATAGAAAGGAAAGGGTATAGAAGCACAGACAGGATTTCTTTATTTTTTGATAAGGACAGAAGCTTGAAAACCCAGGGGAAAGAGAGATTTCTGAGGAAGGAGAAAGACTTTAATGTGAATAAGTACACTACGCTCCATGTTAGCATATCACATGGGTATGAGCACTAATGCAGTGACTTTTTGTACAGTTAACTGGCATATTTTATGGCATATATTTTGACCTTATATTAAGCATCTAACCTCAACTTAAGCACCTTTATTCCTCCTTCCTCACTGTGAGTGAATTTTTTGTCCTACAGTGCATGCCGAAGTGTGTTTAGAGCTCTGAAGAGTGTCAGTGTGTGTTTGTGAAGGCACGTGAGGAGGGGGAGCAGCATAACTTAAGCTGAGTCTAGAAGGATTCAGTACCTGCTTCTTTTCGAAAGACGGTACCTTACCCTGCTTGAGGAGAGAGAGAGGAGAGGAGGGAAGAGACAAAGGAGGTGGAAATTGTGAGGGAACTACATTCATGTAGATGAAAGAAAGATGGAGAGAGAGTTTAAAAAGGGAGCAAATAAGTCTTTCTCTACAGAACGTGGGAACTGGTGGACTGTGAAAGCCTCCGGTGAACATTAAGGCAGCTGGTGCTTGACGTCACTAGTGTAGTGCCTGTTTGAACACTGGCATCTTGCTTCTATTCTCACACAAATGAAGCTTAAAATGTACCAGATGTCAAACACTAGGTATAACGCACTTTACACAAATAGGGTACAGAACAGGGACTGAAAATTTATTTTAAATGGTCTTGAATGTTATTTCCTATAAACATCAAAATGTAACAGACCAAAAAAAAAAAAAAAGATTAAGCCTAAATAGGCTGTCATTTTGTGGATCAAGCTAGTTTGGGATCAAAAAATGGATTGTAATTAATAAAAAAATTGTCACAAATTAAAGAGAAAAAAAAAACTTTACAATAACAGCGTTGAACAGTCAAACTTGTAGTCAACGCATTGATTTGTGTGATAACTGAAAATAAAATGTGGGAACAGTTGTATACAAAATGTTAATGCAACCTAAATATTATTTTTAGCAAATAATATTATTTAATTAAAAATATTTTTCATTACAATTAATTGAATAACAATTAAATAGACTGTCAAAAATATGTTGTATATTTTGTTGTTGGACAGTCAAGACTGTTGAACTGTGAATTTGTTAATTACATTTTTTTTCATTTATTATTTTAGATTTTTTTATTATTATGGATTTTTTTTTTTTTAATTAAAGGGGTCATACAGACATTTGAGAAGATTAAAATATTTGACCTTTCTGAAACAAGCATTTCATGCTAAATTACAAAATTGACAAAATAATTTAATTCTCACAACAAAAACTATGAATAAGTATTAGCACCCTATTCGTACAAACCACCACAAAGAATCTGATGGACTTTTCATATCACACATTACACTAAGAAAAAGCATAAAGTATATCTGGAGCAACACCATGAAAACAGCGAAAATAAAATAATACTGACACATAAGACAAGAGGGAAGAAGAAACTTTATATTCATCTTTATAAAAGGAAACACCTGCAGAGCAAAAACTAAACATTAGCTGTAGAAGAAAAGTATGTCAGCAAATAAAACCCTAGCAAGAACGTCTAACACTAGCGCTATCCATAAGCACAAGGCCTGGCAGCTTTTGCTCATGACTAGTACTTACAAGTCCACTGCTAAGGTCGTTGGGATAGCCGGTTTTAATGAATGGACGTGGAAGAACATGAGCAGGGAAGAAGCTGCCAGCATACTGCCGTGGCAGCTGGTATAGATGTTGGGGGAAATATGGCTGGGAGACCATTTTGGAGGAAAAAAAATTTAGGGAATGAAAATATAACAGAAAATCATAAATAAATACTTGCAGGAATGTTCAAGTTCAGTAAAATATAAATCAATAACGTTTATTACAAATAATTTCGACTTGAACTTTCCATTTCTACAATCTTATTGTAACCAGATTTTTTTGTACTGAACCTGAAAGATTCCTTTAAATCCAAACATGTGAAATAATGATTTAACACTCAATCTCTCTCTCTCTCTCTCTCTCTCTCTCTCTCTCTCTCTCTCTCTCTCTCTCTCTCTCTCTCTCTTACACACACACACACACACACACATTCTCTCTCTAACATGCACAAATGCTTAAAAACATGAATCATTAGGTGGGGATACAATGTACATAAACATGTAGCCTCATAAACACCACATTTTGTTACATTAAGGGGCTGAAATTAAGAAAACATGGCAAACGCAAATCAAAATGATGCTAAAATGAAGTAAAACAATCACTGAAACACGAGCACAAGGAAATGAATGAAAAATTGTCTGGGTGGGCATGTAGAAATGTTTGGCACTGAGGCTGGAATACTTTGAGAGGTGTGTGCTCATCCAAGGGACTTCCCTCATCTATTAAATGAACCGATGTGCCTAGTAGACCTCCCTTCAGTCTAAAGCACAGCTGAGTCATCAATCTACACTTAACACTATTTATCAGTTTTAAGTGAACCCATTTTACCTCAAATGCCCCCCAAAGAGATGACAATAATCTAATGATAGATTACACCAAAAACACAGTTTCTGATTCAGTCTAACCTTTCAGAAATGTGCAATTCAAGTGATCTTTTGTGCATGTGTGCACTCACCCTGTTGTAGAACGGGTGTTGTGGCCCGGCCATGCCGCTGAAATAGGCGCTATGGGGCTGAGAGGACACACCTGGCTGGTTATACGGGCCGTTGTAGGAGGCAGAAGGGGAGCAGGCAGAGGACTGCTGGCTGTAGACTGATATTGGACGGCCCTCCTGCAAAGGCAGTGTGGGATAGGTGACACCACCCATGTTCACTTGCTCCCGGGCAGCACGCACATCTGAGAAAATACAGAGAGAAAAACTTGGAAATACATGCTTTTCAACAGGGTATGACAGAGGTAAATATAAATATTATATAATTTTCAAAAACCTATTTGGGGAAATTTAAAAAAAAAGTTAAAAAATTATGTGATTTTTGTAATTTTCTAGAAATTAATATTACATTCAGAAACAATATTTATAAATTATAACACTTAAAAAATGTAAAATGAGTAATAAATTGAGTCTGCAAGTTTAGCATAAATTAAGCTGTCAATGTGCAATAAACATAAAATGTAAAAACATTTAAAAAAAAATACAATTAATAAAATAAATTAAGCTGTAACTTAAGCTGTCAGATAGTAGCTAGCTAGTTCGGGTTTAAATGTGATTTGTTTTAAAGAGAGACATTTACCTGCAATAATCTCTCTAAGTTTTGGATCTAAATTAACAGTGCAGGGAAGAAAGGTGCAGATGTCTCGAGCCGCAAGCACTGGAGTTCGGGAAGAAAGGAAAACCTCAAAGCTACGGGCATCGCCATCTATCTCCAGCAAAGGCTCCACATCTTTAGTGGTTGGAATATTCTTGGAGATCCTGTCAGACAGTACATGAAAGATAGAACTTGAGAAACATGAGACAATAATATTTTAAGGTTCGTAAAAGTTACCTTAGCATGTGTGGAGCGTCCATCACTTTTTAACTAAAACAATGCAGGTCTTGTGAGAATGACTGGTTTTAACATACCCTGGAATAAATTACATTGAGCCTTGCCAGATAAAACAAGTAATGATGGTTTTACTGAAAATGAAAATGATGCTGATATAACTCAGCATTAGCAGCACAGTATCTTCATTTCATTTTGTGTTTCTGGGGCATGGGCTGTTTTAAGAGTGAAAGGAGTGTGCAGACAGCCAGTATCAACACAACACAGCAATATTACTGATGTTCTGGATGCCAAACCTCTTCATAAAACCACAAACTTCATATGTTTCCACTTAAACAGAAATGCTCTATAAACCCCTCAAAATGTCAGAATACACCCATGCTGCGAATGCATATTTCTCTCTTTATACTGTATTTAGATACAATAAGATCTCCACACTGATGACGTCGCATGTGTAAATAAGTAAACAACATGAGTGCAGTCAGTATATTCCATAATCATTTCATATCTGACAACATGACAATATCTATTCAGTGACTTTCATGAATAGCATCATCTGACTAATCACCGCAGGGAAGCCTATCTAATGATCTGGACCTGCTTTCTTTGGCTACATCTGACATTCTGTGGCCTCCCATTATTCGTTTCCAGGAACCTTCCCAAAGGAGACATTTTTCTCTAGGACCCTAATGGGCTAGCGAACAAACTACATGCAAAAATATGGTACAGGACAAATACATTACATAAGACTGCTCTGAAGAAAAAAAAAATTTTTTTTGTAAAGATTAGCAATGATCTGAGTTGTAGATCTCAGGTTTTAAACAAAACAGTGTGTTTCTGGCAATCTAATAAAGCATGTGGTGAAACTGAAACATCAGGAATTGTGATCTACATTATAGCATCATAATGACATTATAAAACATAAATAGTGTCATGTGCCTACCTTTCATAGATAGTTTTCAGAGTTGTCTGATCTGGGATGCCGTCTGTCTCTTCTAGGTACAGTATGAGCCAGGATGTGCGATATGGCCACTGCTCAGTCAAGTTGATCCAAGACGCAAGCCGGTCCCAGTTAAAACTTATCTGATTGGCCCTCAGCAAGCGGCCTAAACAAGAGGAGGATATTTCTTGAGTAGTGAATGTTCAGACTTTATGATTTCATATCTGAAAGTTTGTATTCCATTATAGTGATTATATAAACTAAGAATGAAAGAAAATAGAAAAAAAGAGAGAAAGAGAGTGTTTTCTATCTAAACACAATTTATTCCTGTGATAGCAACGCTGAATTTTCAGAAGCCATTACTCCAGTTTTCAGAGTCACATGATCCATAAAAAAAAATCTGTGTAATATGCTAATTTTATAATTATCAATCTTTAAAATAGTTGTGTTGCCTAATAATTTTGTGTAAACAGTGATACATTTTAAAGGATTCTTTGATAAATAGAAAGTTCAAAACAACAGCATTTATTTGAAAAATAAGTCTTGAAAAATTATAAAGTTATGCACTGCCACTTGTTCAATTTAATATGCCCTTGCTGAATAAAAAGTATTAATTTCTTTCTTTAAAAAAATATTACTGACTAAACTTTTGTACAATAGTATAATTCTGCAACTCTGCTACAATTCAAATGTTTGCAACCTGTCTTACTTAGTAAGACAGGAAACTTAAAATGAAAAAACATTTGGGTCAATTAGAAAGCATGTTTCATTTGGATCACAAAAGGTGGCCATTACAAACCAGACTAAACACAACCAGACTAAACCCTTTTGGCTTTCGGTTAACCACCTAATAACTCAAGTATTGTTTCAGATTAAGAGTAAGTTAATACATTGTGATTAAAGATTACACAGAGAATTTTTTTTTCTTTGAAATAACATGCAATGATAAATAATTTTAGAAACATGTTGGCCTTAAAGATACTGACCTGTGACTGATACAATGTTGAGGAGTCTCCTCATAGTCTGAGGGCTGATGTCACTGAACCAGTCCTCAGTGACGAGCAGTTTTGTGAGATCAAAAGACATCTGACGTGTGCCTGACCTCTGCATCTGTCGACGGCGATAAGTATCCTGAGGAGAAATCAGCTAGATTTAAATCACAATTATTATTCAAAATCAATAGCATTAAAAAATACAAGGAAGGAAAATGTCAAGGGAGAAATTTGGAAACATTTTGTGATATGAGCATATCATGTGGCAAAACATTACTGTAACTGGATTATAGTCAGACAAACTGCACAAGCACAAGCCATGGGACTGCCAGACAGGACGAACAATTCAATTTGACTTTGGAGTTCAACTCATCATGCGATTGCAAACATCAGATAAAGTTACTATCCTATAACTATTCATCTTATTCATAATCGCTAATCATTATCATATAAGTAGCCTTCTCACATAACAAAGCAGCATATTTATCAGCTTACCCTGCGGTTAAGAGTCGTCTTACTGCCAAACTTGGTCTGGTCACCCAAGCTGTTCTGGGACAACTTTCTGTCCAACTCCTCATGCCAACCTACAACATAAGAATAATTGTAAGAAATTTGCCTGTAAGCACCACATAATATTCTGACTGGCTGTGATTTTTGTCATGCAGCATTTGATTTTCAACAAAGATATAAAAACTAATATGAAATGTTGGACAGAACAGGGTTAGAGTAACCTGGTTTGGATACTATATTGTCATTAAACACAAGATATGTTTGGCTACATTTTGTAAACTTGTAGTCAGCGGGTCTGTTCAGTTCTAAGAGACCACTGTCTTTTTAAATAATTTAATCAGACTTAAGGCATCATTGCACATGATAACGCAGACTTAAGATTTTATGACAGATTTCACGGTTGAAGTCACTATATTGTCATAAAAACACAAGATATACATTTCTAAAACTTGCATACAAACATTCAAATACACAATTAAACTATTTAATTTTTTTAATTATTCAATTAATCGGCAAGAATGCATTAAGTTGATCAGAAATGAAAGTGAAGATATTTGTAATGTAAAAGATTTTCATTCTAAATAAATGCTGTTCTTTTGAACTTTCTAGTCATTAAAGAATCCTAAAAAACTGTGGTTTCATATTATATTAAGCAGTACAACTGTTTTCCACAGAGAATTCTTACTGATCCCAAACCTTTGAACGGTAATGTATATCGAAACACAAGGAAGACTACTTCCCGTAATACTCAGTCATTATTTGTAACACAAGACATCCTACTGTATTTTAACCCCTCATCTCATCTTGATACTAACCCTCAGAGTGCCCAGTGTCTCCATTAGCAGGAGTGGGTGCACACATCTTCTTTGCACTGCTGAGGCCACGGCTGTTGAGGAAGACAGGCAAGTGGACAATGTTGCGCATGTAGTCATGGCCGTTGATGTTGGAGTCGCGCAGCACGCTATTTAGATTCTGGTTTATAGCTTTGATGATGATGTGAGGATCACTGGCAAAGGTAGAGATGAAAGGACCCTTGGAGAACAGCACTCTCACCTGATCAGAAAGACAAATTTGATAGGTTTTTGATATAGGCCTCAAAATGGACAATTTACAAAACACTAAAAAATAGAACTTATGCTAACGCTCACTTCACATGCACTAAATCCTCTATCTGTAAATCGAAAGTCAGTATCCAAGTATTTATTTAAAAACATGATAAAACAATTTTATTTAGAATAGGACAACTGACTCTTATCAGGGTCTCGTACAATTGACTAAATAGATTAGGGATACTGTTGGTAACCACTAAAACAATGGGTCTTGTTCAGTCTTTGTTAAACTAGCATAAAAGCCAGCTCTAGCAGACCGCTGTCTTTTCAAATAATTAAATCAGACTGAAGGCATCATTGACAACAAAGACTTAGGGTGCTTTCACACTAGCACTTTTGGTGCACACCCGGGTTCGATTGATGTCACCAGAGTTCGGTACGTTTGGATGATGTGAGCGTGGTCTTCCAAACTCGGGTGCGCACCTGCAAACTGCACCCGAGTCCGCTAAAAAGGGGTGGTCTGGTGTGTGTTCAAGTGAACTCCGGTACAGTTCGCTGCTGATGTGAATGCAATCGTACCATATTGCGGAACTGAACCGCTATTAATGACGCATTATTTATAAAAATGTGTGTTTGTGTGCGTTTCATTCACTTTCCTGACGAGCGGGACTGACGCGTTTCAAGCAAAGAGCTGTGTATCTTATTTCTGTTTGCCTTCAGTGTTCTTTAGAGCATTTGCAGTACATTCGTAAGACAGACGTAAGTGCAGTTATGTACTGAAGCTTTGGAAACAAAACCAACGGTTCTTTTCCTAAGCCATCGTTACTAAGCAATGGGGTAAGCAGCTGCAGGCTTGATGACACACACGAACCGCGGTCCTGACCCAAATAATATAATGTGAAGGTGAACACAGTCCAGCGTGGGCAGGTCCTAATGTCGCAATTAAACCAAGTGTGACAGCATCATTAAGAGTTGCTAGTGTTAAATTAGTATTATTTATACTATTATAGAACAAATTAATGATTTAAACTATACTTTTATATTATACATTACACATTACATTACATTACATTATTTTTCATTTCACATCTTCATCATTATTATTATAATAAAATAATTTCTATTCAGCCTTCATGCATTTATATTTCATTTATGGTTTTAATAAATCTAGTACTTCAAAGATAATTTGCTAGAAATGTTGCTTTGCCAACTAACTGAATTTGTTTTTTTTTTAATTACAAGTAATAATTATTTATTTTATTTTATTTTATTTTAGCTTTATTTCAGTTAATGAAAACAATATTTAGTAGTTTTAGTTGATACCGTGCTCACCGTGTCAAGCATCTGTAGCACTTTGTCCTGTTCACAGGAGTCCAGACCATCAATGATAACAACTAGACGCGTCTGGTTCTGGGTAAAGCCATCTATAGTCTTGGCCATCTTAGCCATGAGCTCCACTTCATTCTTTAAGACCTGTGAAAAAAAGTTGACATAACAAATTCACCGTCTGTGACACTGTATATAACACTACCTACAGTATGTGTTAATCCATTTAGTTTTGTGTATAAGCTACCTAGAAGCCTGCCAACTAACCTTCATAAAGCCCTCACTCTTCAGCTTGTGCATCTTGTTGGCGGCACTGTGCAGCCTCTTCCTCTGGGAGTTCAGCACTGAGTCTGTCACCTGCCACCAGGTGCGACAATTAAGCAACAGCGCCAAACCAACAACACTCGCCATGGAAACCAGCACTGCGTTCACTGTCTGGTTTTGCCCATCCACCTTGAAGACCGCCAGCAGGGCCATTCCCATGATCAAGCAGCCCAGGATGAAGAGGAAGATAACAAAGGATGGGATGCAACATGTCTTCTTCCACTTCATTTTACCTGAGGGTAAACATGGTCACAACAATAAATGTAACGGAGCAAATAAAGGCTCTATTTACTAATCTAGTTCCTGAACAATCGAGAATGTTTAAGTGGCCTTTACCTTGAGTGTCCTCAGTTTTAAAGACTCTGAAAAGTCTGGTGGCCAAGAAGCCAAACTCCCTCTCACAGGCATCTGAGAGAGTAGCGATCATTTCAGCCATGGACGTCTCCCCTCCGACACTAGATAACCTGTTATAGTCTGTGAACAGAAACCTGAAAGAAAAAAAAAGATTTCAGTTCTGACTTCCCAAAGAGGTCAGGCCTAATGTTTTGATTTCTTATGCTAACATACTAAAAACTAACCATTACAAAAAACATGAAAATGTCATCAATATACATCAAAAACATAAAAGTATGTTTTCTAATGAAATGTGATTATTATTATGGGTATTATTGCATTGATTGCAGGTGCAAAATCCTTACATCATTACGTTATAGGTTTTGTTTAAGACAAATCAGATTGCACGAGATCTTTGTATGTTTTCTCTTCTAGAAACGTAATTACTGACAGAAATCCTATGTACTCATATACACATTAACAGTACACTACTGTTCAAAAGTTCCAAAGACATCAAGATTTTTCAATGTTTTTGAAATAAGTCTCTTATGCTCACCAAGGCTGCATTTATTTGGTCAAAAATACAGTAAAACAATAACATTGTGAAATATTATTACAATTTAAAAGAATTGTTTTCTATTTTAATATATTTTAAAATGAAATTTATTTATTTTTGTGATAGCAAAGCTGATCTGATTTTCAGCAGCCATTATTCCAGTCTTCATTGTCACATGGTCCTTCAGAAATCATTCTAATGTGCTGAACTGGTGCTCAATAAACATTTCTTTATTACTCTATATTCTCCATTATTATCAATGATGAAAACAGTTGTGCTGCTTAATATTGATTATTTCATCCATATAAACTTCAATCAGGATTCTCTTGATGAACAGAACCTTCAAAAGAACAGCATTTATTTGAAATAAAATTATGTTGTAACATTATAAATGTCTTTGATCAACTTGAGGAATTCTTGCTGATTAAAATTATTGACCTCATCTTAATGGCTTAACTGTTTATGTAGAATATAGGTAATTACCTGACAGGCAGTGCACGGGTGGTTTGTTCCGGCAGCTCCGGTGGGTTGACAAACATGAGTTTAAGCAGAAGCTCCAGGTAGCTGATGTGTCGGGCCAGACGGGTGCTAATGACCCACGCCCAGTTCCAGCTCTCACCCTCACGCCTGCTCCCAAAGTACACAACCACTGTGTAGAGAGTTGGAGAGTATGGAGAGTTGCTCATATTTTTTATCGTGAATACAGAACTTCCTTTGGGACAATAAATAATGGGCCTGTTTTTCTTACCAAAGAACACATAAAGCAGAGCCAGAATGCTGAGAGAGATGGCGATAGCCAGCTTGGGATCCACGGTGAAGCCGAGCACTAGCGCTACAGAGCCACACAGCAGGAGTGATAATAACACAACCAGCCACGAAAACTGGAACAGAGGCTCCACCTGCTGACCTGCAAATGTCTTCATCTCATCTGAGAAAGAAATATGAAGATTTAGCCACCAATAAATATACACCAGATGCAGCGAATTGAGCTCTATTAAACATTTCAAGCTCAGAAATAGCTAAAAAGCTAGGTAGGTACGTGCTGTACATGAGTAAACTGTGCTTTAAAATATCCTTTTCAGGTCACTTTCCTAGTTTAAGCCGAGCGACTCTAAATAATGCTCACCCTCTAGTTTCTTGAGCAGGAAGGACTTGCCGCTGCCCCACTGGGCATACAGACCCACACAGATGGGCGGCTGCATGGTGGGCTCACTCAGGATGTCTGCCAAAGCACTGCTGTACAGGTCATAGCCCAGCATGTCCCCATCTGACTCTGTGGGGGACAGATGTCCTAAAGGGGACAACACGCAGAGGGGCAAAAATACACACAGGTCATTCATAATCTACAGAAAATGCAGTATAATTTAGTGCTGAAGTGCCCCTATAGCAATTCAAAACATATGTTTACTTAAAAAAAAACTGTTAGGTTCTGACCTATAGAGTGCAAGATTATTGTAGATCAATAAGACTATGTTCTGTGAAGTTCGCAATAAAGAAACAACCAGTCTAATCTGATTCATTTCAATTTCAAAAGACTCGGTTCTTTTGATAAACAATTCCAAAAGTTGAGTTACTGATTTGAAACAGCCTGAAACACTGTCCTGTATAATTTACAGCATCTGCAGAAAGAGAATTTATTTCATATGTAACAAAAATGGATATTATAACTAAAATAAACCCAAATGAATCAGAATCAGAATCGGATCAAAATGAAATCGAAATCAGAATAAACCCAAATGAATCTTAATCAGAATCAAATTAATCAGCTTGTGAATCAGAATCTAATTAAATAAGGAAATCTGTATCAACATCCGACTTACGGGCTCCAAAAATCTGGGTGAGGATGCTCTTCTGGTGGCTGCAGTCGATGTTATAGGGTGTCTCTCCAGCCTTGTTGGGCCGGTAGAGCAGACGTCCATCTTTAGGGTTGCGGAGAAGGAGCTCAGCCAGTCTGCGGCTCCGTCCACGAATGGCGATATGAAGAGGGGTGTCCCCTTTCTTTAGCCAAAGAAATTAAAGATTTCAAGTGCGGTATAGTCTCATCTTGTGAATGTGAATTATGCGCATGAAATGACTGTAGAAGTTTTACCTTGTCGACTGCGGACACTTTGGCTCCTTTGTCCAGTAGCAGCTCCACTATTTCTATGTTCCTCACCTTGGTGGCTTTGATTAGCGGAGTCTCAGAATCCTACATATCCAGATAAATGCAGACTCAAAACTGGCTCAAAACAGTGAAACAATCCCTTTAACACAAATCTTTCCGTTCTTTACCTTAGTGGTGGTCTCTGTGTCAGGGTTGCACTGCAGTATATCCCTAACCATGGTTGCATTGCCTTTCTCTACAGCCCAATAGAGGGCAGTCTTATTTTCCTGCAACAAACAAACAGTAGAGTCAACTGAATTTCTCCTAACTCTATACACTTGCTGTTTAAAATATATTTAATTGTCATTACTGTCTTTGCTTCTCTGGATATTGAAACATAACAAAAACATGAACATAATTTATAATTACTGTTATCATCATTAGGCAGGTAAAATAAAACCAGTGTATGAACTGACATTCACTGATTTAACCATTATTACGAAGCCCTAGTTGAAAGTATCTTCACATATATGATATAACAGGCATGTTACCTGGCCTCTAATGTCGATGTCTGCATACTTCTGCAGTAGTGCCCTCACAATCTCAACATGCCCACCTCTCACAGCTCCAATCAGCACAGTGTCTCCACTCTACAGGTTTAAAACACAACATGAAAATACATAATATCTCAGGTCATTTTTATCCGGTATATCAGTTTTACAACTGATTTCTGTTTGTTTACAGGTTCATCGTGAGGTTCAACGCACCCTGTCTGGGATGTTGACGTATGTGCCGGCATCAAGAAGGTCCTGCACAATCTCAGTGTAGCCCTCTTTAGCTGCGATCATCAGAGCTGTGTTTCCGTCCTTATCAGTCATGTTTACATTGGGGTTCCTCTTCAGAAGCTCTTTAACCACCTCTGTAAACCCTCCCTTCACGGCCACGATCAGTGCTGTCATGGAGTTCTGAGTGGGTGAGATTAATAAAATAATACCAACAGTTAAAAACAACAAAAAAATCAAGATATGTCTTACATATAAGGCTTATTAGAATTATAATGGAAAAAAAATGTTAGGTCAAATAAGCTTCAGCCTAAACCTTTTTCAGTTAATTTGTATAGTCATGTATATTTATTATGGAAAATTGTGTATGAGGACTGAAATACTTGATAATGATAATTATACACATTTTAAAAGTGTAATTTCTAGACCTGTAAAAGTCACCAAAATGAATAAAATCTTAGGTATAATTCAATAAGAATTTTTCAAAGAACATACATTTTTCTAGTTATGCCATGAGTTATGAGTTATGCTGAATGATGAGCACATACCGCCCCCTCCTGGTCAACATCGGCTCCGTTCTCCAACAGGTGCATCACGCAGTCATAGTGACCCTTTCTAGCAGCCCAGATCAGTGGGGTGGTGCCATACTAAAAGTATAAAATTATACATTTTAAATATGCAAGTCTTTACCTTTAATATAACTTACAGAAAATTCATTAAACAAATATTTCCCATTCATTACAACTTAAGATCAATCAACAGCAACTGTGGCATGCTATTGATTACCAGAGAAAATAATGTTGACTTTGGTTTGTAGAAACAGAAAAAAAGTAATGTACGTGCAGTGATTGCTCATTAAACGACTGACCCTTTACACTCTAAGTACATTATTATTATTTGTCAACACAACTTGTATTTAACACAATAATAAATTAATTGGTTAGGAAGGATTGGTTTAGCTCACCTTATCAGAGCAGTTGACTTTAGCTCCATGCTCCAGCAAGAGTTTGACAATCTCTGCATGGCCTCTGCCGGCTGCCCAGATTATGGGGTAGACGCTGTATTGCTAACCATGGAAAATGCATGTCAGATTTTATTCAGTGATTGCATATATTAATCTGCTATTATTTGGATTAGATTTTGATTTGATAGGATTTGTATGTGCTTATAGCATATGCAGGTTTTACCTGTCCAGTGGTGTTTGGGTTTGCCCCACTCTCAAGCAGGAACTTGGCCACCTCAACTCTACCTTTATATGAAGCCCAAGTAAGGGCAGTCCAACCCCCCTGCATGACACAAAGCCACCTCAAGTTTTGATAATTACATAAGAATGTGTTTCTTTTCCAAATGTGATTACTGAGCAAAATAAAGAACATATATTGTGTTTGATACAAACGATTCCAATTAGGTTTTCTCACCATATCTCTGTGCTCAATATAAGCACTGTTTTCCAGCAGCTCTTTCACCACCTCCACGTGCCCCTCCTTAGCTGCAGAGATCAGAGCGGACCAGCAGTCCTATCAGGGAAAAGCACAGAGACAGGTCACTATGGAAACCACTGAACCACTGGCTAATGTCGCCATGGAAACAGTGATGGAGTGTGCAGGAGCTGTACTAGAAAAAAAAAGGTCTACGGCACAATTATGATGGACACCACACCTTATACAGGTTTTAAATATATGACAAAAATATTGCACAGGAATTCAGAGAGGTTCCCACTTGGATTCGAATCTAATTAAAACTTGAAAATAAAGTAAAAGGGACATAATGCACCAAATACTACAAAATTTTTAAATGTATCTTAATTTCACAATTAACTAAATAATATTAATATTATAAATTAATATAAAAAAATTACTAAATAATTGTATATAAATATTTTATGGACCTTGACACTGTTATTTACTTGGCAGTCTATGGGACAGTCGCAGGCCTCCCGGTTTTCATCCAAAATATCTTAAATTGTGTTCCGAAGACGAACGGAGCTTTTATGGGTTTCAGACATCCCAACCTGCAAAAAGTCATTTCAGGGAGGTATCCCGAAGATCCCCCCCCCCCCACACAAGGAGCACAAGTATATGATAATTTCACCACAGAACATGACTTTACTAAAAGACATCAAAGCATAAAATATTATTTCTATAAGCTATAGACCTATGCAGTTATTCGTTAATTATGTTTAAATATGTAGATTACTTTTACTATTTATATAAGCTGCTTATACTATTTATGTAAACTGCTTTTATTTATTTTCCATTGAAACTTTAAACAGGTCTAAGGAGTTTGTTGTTTTTATTTAGCCTTGGCAACTATAGCTATGAATAATATGCACATGAAATGAAACATGTCAACTCACCTCAACATGCCTTTTGCAATCATTTAACCCGCCATGGGCAATGCTGAAGTCGCAAATAGTGCAGCGAGCAAGACTGTCATATGTTTTTACACTACAACACTAGACTACTACTTTCGTGTAGTCTGCCGTAAAATGTGTCTTACACTTGGTTTTTTAATTTGTTTTTATTTTGTGGCACTCTCTCTCTGCCATGGTGCTCCTGTTACTAGATAGACATAACTGATTAATTTGGTTCGGGAGAGAGAGAGATAAAAGCCCGCCCACACTGGAATTGATTGGTTGATTTGCCGAAACAGGCCAATCAGGATGCTCTCTGTCTTACATACGCTTCGCACACACGCACACTAGCACACACACGCAAGGTCTCTCGCTCCCTCTCCCTCTCTGCCGTGCGCGCGCTACATGGTTTGAAACACAGTCTCTGTCTCGCATGCGCTTTTGCTCGCTCGCTCTAGATTCCGGGAGATTTTAACTAATTTGCGGGCATCAGGGAGCCGCTATCATTATGCGGTAGACTCCCGGGACTTCCGGGAGACTTGGGATGTCTGGGGTTTGGAAGGACATGGGGGTAAGTGATTAATGACAAAATTTACATTTTGGGGTGGAGTATCCCTTTAATAAGCTACTGATAAATGGCCATCCAAAAATTATATCAAGCATCGAAAATGTCTGCTCCAGTTTTGGTTGGTAAATGTTATATGAATATCTTTTTGAATAGAAACAAAAGCTACAACCGGCAATTTTTTTTTTCTGTAAATCTAAAGTGGGCATTTTCTCACCACATCATCCAAATTGACGTTTGCGCCCCTTCTGATGAGTTCTTGAACAATCTCAAGACTGCCCTGCTCTGAGGCCAACATCAGAGGAGTCTGTCCATTCTGTCAAAATAAATAAATAAATAATACATTGAGAAAGATAGATATTTGATATTCCTAAATTTTAACTTGATCATCTTAAATTACAGTATGTTCAACTTTTTTATATACATTTATATACTTACATCGCTTCGACCATCCACCTCTTTGAACTTGTCAAGATGGGCTTTAACAGCTGCCAGATTCTCTTCTTCCACGTAGCTGAAGAGGTTCTGGATGGCCAGAGTGGTCATCTTGATGGAGGTTGTGGTGTCCATGATTGCCACTCACTAGGACACCCTACATAGAAACACATTTAGTCACTTTCAGAACATAGATTATGAAACAGAGACAGTCAAAGCCTAATCTGTATACTACAATAGGTTTTTGGAGGATAAAAGAAGGAAATAAGTAACTGATATGAAACTCTTTTAGATTAGAGATGTTAAGTTTGCCTGACTGAGTGACAAGTGATATCAGAGCATTTGCTTCAGTGCAGGCCAAGCGTAGCAATGGACTTTAAATGTCAGGAGAAAGGGGGCTGGCACAGATAAGCATAACAAAGAGATAACTACTATTCATTTTCTCCAAACACCTCCACAGACGCACTCTAATAGCTTTTCTAATAGGTTACCAATATTTAATATGCAATATGGTATGTGTGACCCTCAAGTTAACCTTTAATACAGACTGTATAAAAGAAGGGAAAAACAGACAGGCAGTCGACAAACAACTGGACAACAATAAAGAGAACAGGGCAGCTCACTCAGAAATCCAAGCAGCTCTTTAGTCTTTATCTGTGAAACATGACATCAAAGTTATTCTTATAAACCACTACCTGACACCATATATCCAGCACACTCAGTGTCACACACCTCTGCTTTTGCCTGAATGCCTTTAGATTGCTGGCTGTGACTGCTGTCTGTCTGTCTGTTTGCTCTGGAATGGCATCACGCATTATTAATGGCGACCAAGAGTGGTTCACGCCCAGAGTCTACAGCAAGATGCTGAGATGACTGACAGATAGTTAGATATTATTATATAGATATTTAAAAAGACTGGTAAGAAGAACGCTATATTACATAAAACAATAAAAATAACTACACATTATTTATTATGTTTTGCTATATTTTTATATAAATAACCTATTTCATATAAAATAACAAAACAATACACAGTTGTATTTACTGTATTGTGTATTGTATTATGTGTAGATAGATGAAAATATGACTAAATAACTATATAATGTCAAATAAACGGGACCTTTGTGAGTAAGAGCTCAATTAAACTACAATACATCATCTGCACGGTAATAAAGTGCTTGTTAATCCTGAAATATTTGACTGTCTTAACATTATTGTAATTTGATATTGAAGAATGTATTTCTAGAAATAAACAGGACGGGCAGTGTCTCGTCAACATGTCTGCATGTCTTGACTCACTAGCATATGAGAGAACAGCCATCAAAACAACCCTGAACAGATTAACCTTATCAGTACATTAATACATTGACAGAAAAAAAACGACGTCTTATTCGCTGTGGATGTCCACATCTGCTTGATGCTCGTTACTGTCCTCTAAGAGGCTATGAACTGTCAATCATACTCGGCATCCACCCCTCAAACGCGATTTAAACCCTACATCTGCCTTCTGTTTCGAGACGTAACATTACCTCACAGAAAGAGAAACGATGAAATGCTCTGCTGTCCGAAGGTCCGTTTGGAAAGGCGCGTTTCTCTGTGTTTTTTCGGTCTACGGCGCTTCTTTCTTCCTATTCAACATCTTTATCAACAGCCATTTTGACGAAGCAAAGCGCTGTATACAGTAACAGCTCCTTCCCGGCGAGCCCCCGACAACACACCGCGTGACGTCACGGCTCTCAGATCAGCACGTGAATACATGTGATAGTTCACATAATGGGAAGAGATACTACATTACACAGCATTTGTATTATATCATATTATTTCATCCTGTGGTTGCCTTTCTCATGGCAACAGTCTATGGATGTTTCTTCAACTAGCAAACTGTATTGTATGGAAACTTCGTCCTGTTATAAAATAAAATAAAGTAAAATGCAATACAATACAATATAAATAAAATAAACAGGCTACGTTTCACACTTTCACTAGTTTTAAAGGTGAACCAAATGTATGTTATTTCCACCATATCTAAAATTAT
The DNA here is from genome assembly GCF_018340385.1 of Cyprinus carpio. NCBI lineage: Eukaryota > Metazoa > Chordata > Actinopteri > Cypriniformes > Cyprinidae > Cyprinus > Cyprinus carpio. The sequence goes on along the minus strand of NC_056591.1, from coordinate 16,214,000 downwards.
GTATTGTGTTTGAAATCATTCTGTGATGGATGTTTTGCTATTGTTCTACTGATTTTCCACCTGACATTTTATGTACCCTAAATACACACATTTTCTTGTTTTGTCATGATTTGACCAATAAATATATAAAACTTTTTGCATTATTTGACTAAATTAAAGGTTGTAAAGACTGTTCACAGTGTGATATTTAATGTCTTGTTACATAACATGTTTCCAAAGTAAAAAAAAAAGAAAGAAAAAAAGGACACAAACTTCTGATGAAACTTTTATAATAGAGTAATAATTATTTTTATTTTTTTTTATTATACTGCTTGGAAAGCAAGAGAGAAAGAAAGAAAAATAAATTGGGAAAAAATGGCTCCCGGGACATAAATTTGCCTGTAGTGGAAGTAACATCCCATGCCATATAATGTTAGCAACATCAAGTAACTTATTGTTATCTGTAGTGGCACAAAGTGCACACTGTATGTCTGCAGAGCAAAGGGCAGATGTTCATCCAGGTTGAGGCATGTGAGAATGCGGAAGGCTAAATTACCAATGCGTATTAAACACTTCACTACTGAGTAGCATGTACATTATCTTCATAAAATGGTTCATCAGAAGACAAACAGACCACAAAGGAGTAGTAAAGGACCTTTTTTTTTAATCACATAATTTGCAAAAAACAAATGTTCCAGATCCACAAAGAGAACGTAATGTTTCAAACAAATCCAGTGGACATCCTCTACAATTTCATATATCTTTAACACAAACCTCAGCTTCATTTCCAACTTTAAGCAAGCTAAACCCTGAAGCTGACTGAGGCCATACAAAATGTGCATTACTCTGCATACAGAATCACCACCTGCCTGACTCGCAAAAGTCATGCAGTTAACAGTACTATCCTTTTGTTTTCTTTTTTTAAGGTGTTACTTTAACATTTCATTACTTTCCAAAACTCCCAGTTTAGATTGGATTATTCTGAAAAATACTTTGTTTATGAGAAAAGAATCTCTGGTCTTTAAATTGGAATGTATTATGAGTAACTTTCAGAGTTTTATGTGAAGACTACATGGACGAGAAGCTATGACAGACCATAACAAACATAACATGACAAAGGGCCAAGAGCCCAGTTTTTAATGCCGCAGCCATGAAATCAAATCTTAATTCAGTCTTTTTGACTTCAAAAAACATCTTGTCTTAGAATTTTTTTTGGACATTTAAAGTTTCTTTTGCAAAGACATCCTCCATCCTTTAATCTTCTTTTTTCCAATAACTTTATTATTTTTCCTGTTAGTTCAGTTATATTTATTTTTACCCCTACCACATTAAAACCTTTTGCTTTCAAATCTAATATTGCCAGCTTTTTGCAAGTGATATTGTCCTTGTCCCTTTCGCAAAAAAAAAAAAAAAAAAATTCATATTTACAGCCCAATACAAGACCACCAGATTAGGACACTAATACTTGCTGTGACAGGTTGAATTACAAAGGCAAGGTCACATAATTCTATACAACAATGTTTTCTTGGCAATAAAACTCCTCTTATACCAGTCTGATTCCATCATCTCGAATCACTGTCCAATCCCAGTACCACTATACTGAGCCAAGAGATGACTTACTCTGTCAGTCCAGACAGAGCTTGGTAGGTTGGTTTATTTGTGAGCTGTAGTTTATCTGACTCTCTTCATGTGTGGCTGGAGAATAGGTACATCTGTCCAGTCTGTGTGTGTATAGAAGATTGGTAAGGTGTTCCAGGACTCATGTGGCTTTTTGTTTCTGGTGCTGTTGCTGTCTGTGCTCTCCAGGCTCGGTTGTACGGCAGGCTGTTGCTCTTTCAGCCGCAGGTGGCGTGGTTTCACAGGCAGCACGATGGCCAGCAGTATACAGCCTATGTGGATGCAGAAGTACCATGACCTACAAAGTGATGGAGACAGTAGAATGTCAACTCATGAATGAAGAAAAAAAGTTATGCATTTTTAGGATCCATTTTTGTTTGTTTTTCCCACCTGTAGAACTTGAGCGAGGGGCCCACAGAAAGCAGAACAAAGGGAATCACTGTGTAACAAATGGCAATCTGTGTAGCCGCCCATGTGATGACATCATACACAAACTTGAGAGTTGGCGAACCCATGAAGTATGGTCTTACATTGTGTCTCACCTGAAGGAGAATAGGAAACACACCATAAAAATTTTTGGTTTTCATCAAAAAATAATACAAATCCCTGTTTCCTATTTATGTCCAAGCGAAGGGACAGGACTATTCCCTATGTGAAGTGTACTTCATGTTTGGTAGAATGTAATGTCACTCACAGCTCTGGCTGCAAGAGTGATGACGATGCCAGTGAGGAAGGTGAGGTAGTAGCCTGGGTAAGCCCCATGCCACATGGCTGACAGCAGGAAGGTTGCAGCTGTGGGGTTGTAGGGACAACGTTCATAACACACCCTACAAGACAACACACAGTGTCACACATAATAAAACAATATGCAACAATCATGCTTGCATATAAATAAAATGAGGAAGGAAATGATTCTTCATCTTTTCATCTAATGCTTATACTTATATGCTTACAGTAACGGTTGTTAGTCTGTTTGCTTCTAATGACAACATGTTAATTATTGCTAAACTGGATAATATTTTAAACAAGAACAGCATTTTTTTAATAATGAAGGTAGAGGACGAGTGACAGGTACTACTGTAATCACACTACCATTTAAAAAGTCAGGGGTCAGTAAGATTTTTTTTTTAAGCAATTAGTATTTCATTGATCAAGGATGCATTAAATTCATCCAAAATGTATCATGTTACCAAAAAAGATTTTAATAGCAAACAAATATGGTTCTTTTGAACTTTCTATTAATCAAAGAATCCTGAAAAGAATCTATCATAGTTTCCACAAAAATATTGAGCAGCACAAATGTTTTCAACATGATAAAAAATAGAAATGTTTCTTGAGCAGCAAATCAGCATATTAGAATGATTTCTGAATGATCATATGACACAGAAGACTGGAGTAATGGCTGCTGAAAATTAGCTTTGTCATCACAGGAATAAATTACATTTTTAAATATATTAAAGTGGAAAACAGTTATTTTAAATGGTAATGATATCCCAATATTACTGTTTTTACAGTAGATTTGATCAAATAAATGCAACATTGGCGAATACAAAAAAATGCTTTCAAAAGCATTTCAGACCCCAAACGTTTGAATGGTCATGTACAATAGCTAAATGCGCTCTTCCTGTTCTTACCTTTTAAGCCAATGTGCTGTTTGAATGTTCCAGTTGTCCAGGAATACCTTAAAGCTGGTGGCAAGCTGAAAATATAAGAGTTGACTTGACTGATTATAACACTTCCGAATCACTCAGAGGGGAAAAAAAACATCAACTTAAGAGCAACCGAACTGACCTCTATATTCATGATCCGAAGGTTGGAAATTAGATCCCATCGAGGCAAACCATTACTGTCATAGCCATTAAATCCAAATCCTGCTGCGTTATTGATGGCATCAGCTATTCAGAAAGACAGAATGAGTGTCAAGATACTCACATCAGATATAATAAAGGTTATAAAATCCAGAACACACAGCACCAAGTTTGTTTCTATAAAGTGTAATGGAGCAAGTATTTAGTTGTCAGGAATTGAGATAATTCTGGAAATGCTTGATGTAGTGTTTTCTAATTCAAAGAAGTGTGTAACACAACTACAATAAATACTGGTAGAATCTTTTCTCTTACCATGTTAGAACCTACTACATGAATTGAATAACTGCATTCAAGTATGAGTTTTAGTTCAATCTTTAGTCTGAAGAGGGCAGTAAAACACAAGTAATATGGACTAACTCTAATATGGTGTTGTGTAAGATGTTGATCCCAATTCAAATGGGTCACACAACCAGTGATGGATGATGCATCCTAATGTGTAATTAATCATGCCCAAGGTATAGCATAAACGATAATGGAAACGTGAAATACAAACTAATGCTTGTGCTTGATTAAATTATTCTTTCCAGTATTGTTCAACAAGACACATATATAACATTTGGGGAGAGAAAGGACAACTTGGAAATAGGAAAATGCCTCTTTGAAATGAGGGGTCACTTATTTTTCTGAGGGGGGAATAAGACATGATCAATCTGCAAAGACTTGACTAGCCTAGTATGTATATATATAATATATGCAGATTGAACATGTCTTATTCCCTCAGAAAAATAAGTGCATGATGCCTCTGTGAATGAACAAAAAAATCAAAACATGATATCCATCATCATAACAGAAGCAAAGAGAAGATGAGATAAACCAATATCTTTCAATAAAAAAATCAAAACAAGAAAAAGAGAGAGAAATCTAGCCAGATGGGAAGAGAAGGAGAGGCAGGAAGTCCACGCACCCAGAGTCCAAACAAAGTAGTATTTAGGCCGGGTGGTCAGCATGGACAAATACAGGTAGACCACCTGAGCATAGAAGGGTGTGGTGGCAATAAAATCATCATCAACGTTACGCTCCACAGGACAGACTTTGCAGACGGAGAGGAAGACCAGCAGAGAGATGAAGCAGGTGGCCAGTTTCCGGATGACCTCTGTCTGTTAAGAAACAGAAATGCACAAACTGATAGGAACTCGGAACAGGCCAACCATATACAACTTAGTAATTCTGAATAAAACATACTGTAGATAATATGTACACTACTGTTCAAAAGTTTGGGGTGAGTGCATTCTTTACTGTTGTTCAACAAGGATGCATTAAATTGATAAAATATGAGAGTAAAGACTTACATTATTCTAAAAGATTTCTAAAGCAAATAAATGCTATTCTTTTAAAATTTTTATTTTATGAAAGAATCCTGAAGTTAATGTAAATAAAATGTATGTATCACAGTTTTCACAAACTTATTAAGGAGTATAACTGTTTTCAACATCAATAAGAAGAAATGTTTCTTGAGCCCCAAATCAACATATTAGAATGATTTGTGAAGGACAATGTGACATTGAAGACTGGAGCAATGGCTGCTGAAAATTCATGGGAATAAATTACATGTTAAAACATAATAAAATAGAAAACAGTTGTATTAAACTAAATAGTTTTCACTGAATTTTAATTAAATAAATGCATAATATCTTTCCTCAAACTTTTGAATGGTAATGTATGACAACATTTGTTCAACATTTAAGCTCCCTGTGACATGAATTGGTGTATGTGATTTTATAAAAAAAAAATTATAATAATACAAACAACTTAATAAAACAAACATTTGGTGAAGGGTCATTCAGTCTGCTCTTCCCATTGACTTTTCCTTTATTCTCAAGGTCTCTGTGGCGATAGGGGGTGCCCTCGATGAAGGCAATGTAATCGTTATAAGAGCAGGTGGGACCAGCCAAAATCCCCATGAAATTACAGTTGTAACTGAAGTACTCCAATAAACTGGGCATCCGTCTGAACGACACAAAAATACAGGATGATTTTTGAAGTGCATTACAACAAGAGTAACATCACATCTAATAAAGAGGACTTGGGATAGCTTAAATATAAGGGCAAAGCAACTAGTTTTTGAGACCACAATTACACACTCCCAATACATTTCTCTATTTAATTTAGTCTTTGTATTGTCAACAATTTTATTTTAAGATTCTTTTTAATCTTCACACCTTATGGCCAACAGTTTTTGACCTTGGTTTAGCTGATCTTCTTTCCTTGCCATTCCTGTAAACATACACACACACACACACAAAAAAAAAACATCAATACAAAAATACATAATAAAAGTCCCAGGTAAAGCAAATAAAGCTTCAGTCCACATTCAAGTTAGCTGCATGGAAAAGGAAGACCAGTATATTATTCAAAATGACCAAAGGCGCACAAATTCTTAGCTTGTGAGTTTCATCTAACACTCGCTGGCCTCTCCCTGATTTACAGAGGTAATTAGAGAGGGAAGAGATGTGCTGTAAACTGACTTGGCTCAGAGTTCATGTGGTCGACTCATGAATCTCCTCTCCCTCAGTTGTTTGTCTTCCCGCACGATAAGGCAGGGCGACCCAGGGAAAGTGGCTTGAATAATTTCTTGTTGTTTTATCGCTACCCTTATGTACATAACAAGCCGAGCCACTTAAAATGCTTTCATTACAGTTTATGGCGGACTCAGTGAGCAGCAGCAGTGCAGAGACAGAGCTTCACCCACAATAAGCACCAACATGTCCCAGAGCTAGTGATGGAGGTCAGCAAGGACTTCTATGAGGGAATTTGTCCTATTAGTGTCCTACGGACCATAGGGAATATCAATGACAGGTTATTCAGGGCAAATAGCAAGTGAAACCACTTTATAAGAACCCTGGCAGAGAGCTTACATACAATTTATATCACAAAACAATTTTATATCAGAGTAACAGAACATATCACAATACAGTTATTTGTACTGGAAATCAATAAGAATTGCTTTATATGTAAAATAATCACATGGTATTGCCCATTTCTGGATAATCCACTGATACTGATCCACTGATTAAATACTTTCCAAATGAAAGGTACTTCATCTCATTTGATTATGCTCTATATTTATCCGGACTATGATGAACACTAAAAGATACAATCATTCATAACAAATGAATGAGATGTCTGACATCAGTGCAAAAAAGCATCATGTTACGTAACATGAGCTAAAAACAGACTCAAAACAGTAAAACTAATATTAAAAAAAATCATTTGTGACAGCACATCAATTTATTTCAATATTAATGCCTCAAGTTTCAACAACACCTCTAGTCTTGTATTTGTTCGTATTAAATTACAACTAGACAGCAATAAAACTAGACTGTGTCGAGAAAATTAACAATGTTAAACATGCAACAAAAACTAAATAAAAATATTCTACGTAAAAAAAAAAAACGTAATAGTTATGTGCAGCATAAACAGTACCAAGAAATTCTGATACAATGCCGCCACTGCAGTGTAAATCATCATCTCGTCCAGTCCTACTCTTGCACTAGACATTCAGTGAGGATAAAACAGAGAGTAAATCTTAAGGGAATCCACTCAGTTTAGAAGAATCTGCATCACAAAGGAGCAGCTGAACTCAGCAGAGGATAAAGAAATGAATTAGTGATAACGGTATTATTAAGAAGTGTGGTGTGGGGAGCACACATCATAAGGGTAATCTGTCACCCTGTGGAACAATAGAGGGGTGAAGAGAAGGAGGGTGGCTTGTTTTCATTTGCTTTCATTTCATCCCTGCTGCCTTCCATTTCTGTAATTAGTTTCTCAAGCCCGCTGCCAGCACGTCTGACAATCACAACAGCAGCCGCCTTGAACAGCATCCAGAACAGAATCCCAGTGCTTCATCCCTGTGTGTATTCTAAACTTTAACCAAACACACACACTCACCATCATGGATCTCAAAAGCCACACTGGTTATCTTCTGTGTGATGACCATCATCGGCCTGTCAGGGAGAAAAAAAGAGATGTGAGTAGACAACACAGAGAATGAAGCTTAGAAACTTCACACAGAAAGGCGTATTCTTACCCTGTGAAATCTGCAGAGTACATTCCGTAATCAAAGACGTAAACCCGGGTGATTTGGCAGAAGCTTAGATAACCCAGGGCGACCACCAAACAGTATCTGCAATGTGAACCAAACAGCAGGTTTTACATTGCAAGACATTTCTGATGCATTAATGCACTTACGTACCAAAAATGAAAAACTTGTACTTAGTTCCATTCATGTGTAATACGATTTCAAGTCAATAGTAGAATCCATCAAAAAGCAACCAAGCTCATTTTGGAAAAAAAAGAAAAAAAGTGCACTTTTTTTGCACTTTATAAGAATGAAATAAGATTGCTAGTATCTAGGCATGTAATCCTTTTATTTGGATACACAGAAAACGACTTTCAAGATGAGCTTGGTTGCTTTTTGATGGATTCTATTAATGCACTCACAACCATTTTTCTTCAGATGATACACATAAATTGTAGTTTTTCAAGAGCTTTGATATCATAAGGGCCTGGAGAATGCCATACAGAGAATTTTATGATCCATTAAATCCCAGAAACAAGTAAAAACATTACTTTTAAAAATAAGCTAACAACGAAGTCAGTGATATTTCCAGAAATGAACTCAGCTGTGATGAGGGCTTTTGAGTGCCCACTGTCTAAAAGAATCTGGATATATGAGGAAGTCTAATTTTAGAAGTGTGATTTATAGACCTGGAATAGTCATGTAAATTATTCAAATCATAAAACTTCGTGGGCATTTTTAATGAATACAAATTTGTCTCATTGTAACGTTTTATTTTCAAACTCTAAAACAAATCACAAACAACTGGAAAAGTCATGGGGCCATAATGTTGTGGCCTTAGTGCCTCTTCTCATATCATAAAATAATTTGAACTGCAAAAAATACTTAATATCCATTTAATTATGCACTATATGTACAGTATGCTACTCATGTAAGAAACTGTTTAATCAGGATAAATGGACAGTCAGCCTGTCACAAAACTCCTGTGTCCTCTGATCAATACTTTTTGCCAGGTTACTGGTTTTGTTTGATGGATTTAGTAGTAAGTTAACGAGATATCTACAAGCTTAACTGTATATTCTGCTTTGTTTTCTGAGTCATGTCTAAGAGGGTGGAAAAAGCGGTTCGAACCAGTGCATGAAAACATGAACGTCACATAAGTGCTTTTCTGTTGTGCATGCAAACATACTGACTGAGAGTTAAGTATTAGACAGCAGCCACAAACAACTTAAGTTGTGTTCTGTTCACTGCACATGAAAACAGAGGGTCATTAGTCCAGTAAACATATGGTTTTAAAATGCAAGATCTGTTAATCTCAGACAAAGGTAGGGAAAAGTAGATGAAGCTAACAGAGACTAGCATAACAGAAGCTCCCAGTCATTCTCATTATTTCTTATACACACACACACACACACACTCGCGCTGTAGTGATGACACATTCAGCTCAGGTCCCCAGACACTGCAGGTGTGAGTACAAAGATAGACGAGGGGTGTTTGTCATGCGCACACTTTCCATTCAACAATGCGAGTGTGTTCTGCAGGTCTGCAAAACAGTTTGTCCCTCAAATTAATGCCAAAAATAATGTTTCCCAAAACAACAAAACCAGTAACGTCAATAGCATTTCTACACAACCCACCAATAGAAGACAGAAAAAGGAGGAGGAAGAATTTTCTTCCTCAACAACTACCCTTGAATCATCCGTAGACAGTAATATCACCTCATTTGAAACAAAACATCCCTAAAGGGCCGTCTGGCAGAAGTCTGACAGTGAGGCAGTTTTATATTTACCACCTAGTAAAAAGTTTCTGGCAGCTGGCAGGAGATGGCAGAGGGGAAATAATGGAAGATTTTATTACACCCGGGAGGAGGACAGTGACTGATGGTCAGCGGGTGAAGAGAATGATCTCTTTCTCATTATAATTATCTCTGGGTCAGTTTTCAACTCTTTCATCAGAAGAGTCTGGCTCTAAGAGAGGGGACGACTTCTATTAGCGTGGACCTCAGTTCACCTTCCGAATGAAAAGGGGGCCATGAAGGATTCACGCGCATCTGTTCCATGGGTTCTACTGAATGTAAAGTAAAATGTTTTGAATGTAATTGTGTTCATAAACAGTTTTAATGGAACATGATATACAATAACAAAAAACAACTTTATGTTATCCATCAGGGATTGACTGGGTTTAAAAATGAAAACTGATGTCAAATAAAATGGAAAATCAGTTCAGAGGCAGAACCACTATAAGGTTACACTAGCTTTCAAAATTTTGTTGGTTATTCAGCAAAGATGCATTAAATTGATCAAAAGCGACATATAATCTAACAAAACATTTCAAATAAATGATGTTCTTTTGAAGATTCTATTCATCAGAGAATCCTGAAATAAATATCACTGTTTTCACAAAAATATTAAGCAGCACAACTGTTTTCAACATTGATCATTTTCAATTGGTAATAATATTTCATAATATTAATGTTTTCACTGTAGTTCTGACCACATAAATGCAGCATTGGTGAGCATAAGAGATTTTCCAAAACATAAAAAATTAATTTTGATGAAAAATACAAGACAAACCTTTTCCTTTGTATTAACAAGCACTGCAGAATAGTTAAAATTATGTGCAGAAATTTGTAATAAAGACCCGATACATTTGAAATTTAGTAGTATAAAATAGTAGTATGCTATAATTCTAGTATCATTTAGTAGTATAATTTAGTACTAGTATAGTCAGTTTATTAGCTTTGAGGTCATTTTAGTGCAATGTCAACCATGCACTTGTCCAGACATTTCATGGTCTCTTTAACAGTAAAAGGAGTCACTTTTTTAATGTTGCCTTCAATGCTATGAAAGTTAAAAACCAAACCAAATCAGAAAAAAAAAAAAAAAAAAAAAAATCACAGCACTTTGGAGTATTTTCAATGTTGTTATAGTCGTAAAATTATGGACTGACTTGTGCATGTGCTCAACTCCGGTCAGAATCATTATGCCATAAGTAATGCCGCTCTGGAGCAGGAAATGAAGAGCATACCTGTAGAAGAGAGAGAAAATGTTATTTGTATTAGTACAGCACATAAGAGGAAACTCTCAAATGATACTTTAGAAGTATATAACCACTCAATGAAAAATGAAAGGGAGGACTCTAACTCTAAATATGGCAGCTGTAGGAACAGAGTTCCACCTTGCAGAAGAGCCATTGGCCTTTTTGATAGAGGTAAAGCCTAGATGTAAATGCACATCATCTGGATCAGCATAAAAACTGACCTAAAGAAGCAAAATACAATTATTAATTTAATGGGTTTTGTTGCTGATTTGACATGTTATTGAAACATTGCCTTGACAGTTTTTGAGATTTTGGCTTGTCCACATTTAAGTAGAAATGAGCTGAATTTGAATTACGCAGACTCACCAAAGCGAACTATGCCTTTATGTAAAGAAAAGAAACTTTATGGAACCTTATCTGTCAGACACACTTAAGAACACACGTACACAAACACGGACAGTTTAATAAGGGTTTGAAAAGGTGCCAGTAATTAGCAGCCAGAAGTTTATCTATCCCTTATTATCATGAGTGTGGCCTATTGATCTATTTGTCTTGTTAAATGAGATGTTAATGAGCTGCGGATTTTAGTCGCCACCGACACATCAATACAAGCTTGTGTGGGCTGACAGTGAATCTCACAACACGGACATTAATGTATATAAATATGTATATGTTGATATCGACAAGACTTTTTCTAATGTTACTCTATTAATAAAATGAAAACACCAGCTTTTTCCCGCAAAGGTTTTTGCAAAGTATAGACCTACTGGAATTGAAAATCCATTTTTATTATTTTTATTAATTTTATTACTCACATTTTATTATTATTATTATTATTATTAAATGTCATTAAATTTAACTATAGTAAATTATATCATCAGACACAAAAATTTATATAACAATATGAAGTATTTTCTGAATATGCAATATTGTGGAAAAAAAGCACAGCATTAAATAATCTTTAAACCTTCTTTTAAAAAAGATTATTTTTCCAAAAAAAATGTAATGAATAAATAAAAAAATTTAGTCCTAATTGTAAATTATTAACACATTGTTATTCCACTCACAATACAAAAATGGGACCAACCAATCAACAAAATTCATTGTAACTATGAAAACCTGTATTTCTGCTTTCAAATCCTTTTTTTTGGTTTCAATAAATTTTGTAATGCTGTCTTTCATCTCACTGATGACTTTCTGAACCAAGGCTCAAAGAAATTGTTCAGTCACTGTTGCACTGAACTGAGGGAGTCATACAGGTGTATTTACAACTGGAAAAATACCACAGAATTTGATACTTGACAGTGTACTACAGACGTCAGCTTCAGCTCTCTTTATTGTCCTATAAGCTGTTTGTTTGTGCTGTATCAAATGTATGTCGTTTCACAGCCTGCTACATTTTCTATTGATTGGCGTCTGTTGTATCTTTCTGGAGAGTCACACCAGCACAAATCCTGCAGTCAAGCAGCAGGGAGTACAAGCAAAAACTGGTTTCAGTTTACTTGTGGACACACAGAGAGGGATGTGTCAGTGTGGACTGCAGGTGAATACTCACCAGCCAAAGCAGAAGAGGGCAAAGTAGATGCCCAGCAATGTGGCCACCACATGCCGCACAAAAGGACTGGTCTTGCTGGGGTGCAGATAGAGCCTGAACCACACGGCCGTGAGCAGGGCACAGAGCTGACATACTACGAAGTTCACCTAAAAACAAAGAAACAAAAAACACAACTGATCATCAACTAAACTTAGGCCATCACCAAAAGACTGACACTTAGATCAGCTTTATAACTTTTCCGATTGGTTTGTATGTCACTTCTGAAGAAGTAATTCAACTTTTGTGAATAAAACAAAATACAATCTAATTTTTAGTGCTGTCAATTGATTAAAAAAATAACTAATCACATTTTTTTCGGAAATTAATCATGATTAATCACACTCACTCAACGTTAAAGTTTTTAATATACCTTTAAATATAGCAATAACTTCACATTCCGTCTTCAAATTAATGTAGAAGCAATTTAAAGACAGTATATTTTTTATATTTGTTTATTGGCATCTTTTTTTATGACTGTAGGCGAGTATCACTGACACCAACACTACTGATATCTGCAAATAAATTCAGGATCGCAATATACAGTATTATACATGGATAACCATTTTAAAATTGGCTAAAGATTATATTTAACAGTAGCAAAGACCACCTATGTTTACCTTTTAGATGACTTAAATGTAAAAATATAAACAAAAATATTACTATACCACTTTAGGAAACTTAAATTATATTGTGTATCCCCACTCCACATACATTCAAGTGCATGTGCCCACCAGTAACTTGCCCTAATCCTGAGTACATAGTTACAGTCTTGCTAACTGCCAAGAATAGCACTTAATAATGAGTCCACAAAAATAAATCCACCACAACTAAGACACACCTTGTCACCACAACTAAGACACACCTTGTTTTGTGACATCCAATACATGGTCTGCATGCTGTATCCTATGCAGCATTGAAATTGTAAACACATCAAAAGACATCTCAAGCTCCAAGTAATCAATATAAAATCATGCTAAATGACAGCTGACAGCACAGTAATATAATAGATCCACGTGTCTTTGAGATTAGCTGAGCTTGGATGTTACAAAAATCTGAACTGAAAACATAGGTTCACTACTTTCAAGTCTTGAAACACTTAACCCCACTGACAGCAAAGAACTGTCCATTATGAACCACAGCCCATGAACGATAAGCATGCTGTTTGAGGCTGAGACTTGAATGAGTTACAAGTAATTATGAAGGCTCACATAATGTCTCAGACACAACATAAATAATCCATAATGGATGAAGGATTATCAACCAATTTTGACAGAGGCTTGTTTGTCACTTTCTTTGCAGACATCCTGTTGCTTTCTCACTCAGTTTCATCTGTCCATCTGTCACACTTGCAGCAAAGCATGAAGCACACACAACATACTAAATAAATCAGTTAGTTAGTCACAGGAAATCACACAGCTAAGTAACAGAAACTGCCTGGTAATATCTCCACAAAAATAAATAAATAATAAATATTTGAGACCAACACCTTCATGCTGGCTCAACCCTGCAACATAAGAGTTTTGAGCTGTAGCCTAGCCACAGTGCCAAACATTTTACCACAAAGCCACAAGTCATTGCATTGTGATAAGACAAATCATACTAATAATGCTCAACTTCATTTCACTTTACAGTGGCAGATTGCAAGAGGCTCCCATGAGTTTCATCCCACTACCATTGTTTTCTGATTCAAGTGCCGAGTATACAGAGGGCACATCCTGCTTAGATTCAGACTTTCAGAGGTTCAGAGAAAAGGTGCCATGAAAGATGACACCAACTCGGGATCTCAATACAGATTATAAATCATGCACTCATAAGAGCTCGAATCAAGGGCAGTCAAGGAGAGAGGAGAGAGAAAAGGAGCTCGAGCAAACATTTTTATAGAAGAACATTAAAAAGGCTCATTCACATACTCTGCCTTAACAGCCAGTTGTAAATGAAAAAACCTGGAAAAGCAGGGCAAGTTATTGACCTTGACGGCACCCATCTGAAGCAGATGCTTCTAAACTTTTGACTTTTTGACACATGATTTCGTTTTACAAAACCTAATCAACATCATGAGCCCATTTTTGTGAAATTACTGCTTTATCGTTTTGTTAAAAGGTCTTGATAAAATCACTTTTGGTGAAACTATTAAACTGGCAAATTGGGGTGATTTAATTCAATCATAAAAGCTAAGGAACAGTTTTCTGTGCTAGAACATCAGGGAATTTACAGAAACTCCTTTGTGATTTCTCATAAGAAGAAGAAATGGACTCGTTCAGACCTGCCAACCTTGGAAAAATTTTTTGAGTACCATCAGCGTGGGGGTGGGGGGGGTGGGTGTTTACAGTTTACTGTTTTTTACTGTTTACCTTAACTGTTTAGTTATTTTTTGCTATTTAGTGGTTTTTATGCCATTAAAAAAAAAGAGAAAAACTACAGCACACTTTAATTAAAACTTCAGTACACTTCTGTATAGGGCTGGGCGATATGAGCAAAAATTCATATCTCTGTATTTTTTGGCTGATCTGCGGTATACGGTAGCCTATATATCTCGGTATTTTATATTTTAATTAAACAAATAAAGTGAATGTAAGCATGTAGGCATATAGCTATTATGTGCAAAAACGGGTTAAAATCACATTACACTGTAACATTGCAATCTAAAAACAACAACAACAAAAAATTTAAAGCAGAAGACTAATTGAGTAAAAAGGCTATTTTGATTACCCCATTACACTTTACAGTTGCTATCATACAAATACACTTACTTATAGGTTTAAAATTCTACGTCATATTTAATGTCCAACTACAAATATTTCAGCAAAATGTATATTTTAGTCAAGAGTTATTGCGCTCCCTATTTCATTGAGCTCTGTCTGATTGGCGTGCATGCGCGCTGCGGCGCTCGTTCTAAATGAAGTCTGTGGAGATTAGCGGAGAATCGCTAAAGCAGAAGCTTATGCACTTCTGACAGCAAAATTAGAAATATTTCCATTGGTTTTTAACATTTACAGATGCAGAATATACCTGTGAAATGCAAGTTATGCATGAAGGAAAAACAGCACATCTCAAACACATTAAACAGCGCGTCTCTGTCACCCTCACACAGCCTTTCTGTCAGAGCATCTGACGTGGCGCGCGCGAACCCCTTTGTACGGAAACCATAAAACTATAGGCTTCTAGGAGAGAAATAAAAACTCAGGAATTATTTAAATGCAAAACAAACAAAAGACGCTATGATTGGTTTAACTCTTCATCTTTTTCTGTTGCTTGTTTTGAATACTGCGCGTGGACAGAGGCGTAACTAGATTTTTGCGTAGTTTAGGGTGACAAATCGTACCAGCGTACTTTGAGGTCAAAATGCGTAGCCGCTACGCAAAATGCGTACAGGTTGGCAGGTCTGCTCGTTTATCTTATTCTATAAATTATTAAATGGCCATTTGAAGTACTGTATTAAGAGTCAAAGAGTAAATATTGAAGCAAAAATTAATTGCTGAAAACCTTCGTGCTTTATAAAAAATCTGTTTTGGTAACTCTTTAAATGTAATATTTATAAAACAAGAATATAAAAAAACTACAAAATTAAACTTATTTTGTCCTTAAAAAAATAAACAAGCTACAGAAATATTTTTTTTGTCAGTGAAATCAATATTTTGATGCTTAGGTGAATTGAAGTATGAAAACACTATCAAGTATGACATATAAATCATTAATTTTGAGATCTGCTAAAGAAAAAAAAAGGATGAAATACAAATATAGATAAAAAGAATAAAACTACTGTCCTATAACCTATATTTTGAATCTCTAGTGAAGAATCATTCTTATCTGACCTTTTGTAATACATAGATATCGTTGCTCTTGGCTTGGAATTATGGTAAAATAATATGGCAGATAGTTAAAGCATATATCCAATATCCAAGTGACAGGAGGAACTCAAATAACAGCCTTGAACCTGCTCACCTTCATCAATAACTCAGCATGTCTGTACATGCTTCATGTTGAAGTGTTGCTGTTCCTATGAGGCAAGCTAGCCAGAAAAGTTGGACTTCTCTTTATTTCTCTCTCTCACTATCTTCTTTAATTAATGATCCTTCATGTGTCTCATTACATTCCTAGTCTCCTTTATGTCCAGGTTACCTGGTGCCTGATCTCCAGTGTCAAGTGCAGACGAACCTGAGCAGAGGTCCTCATCACCTCAGGGCACAGGCTAAAGCTGGCTGCACCCCACTGGAGATAAACTACATCCAAGAATTTGCCAAACCTACAGATTCTGATAAGCAGCAGATAACTTTGATTTCTTTCCACACGTGTGACTCAGAGGCAGAGGACCGTGCTTGGGCTTGGCTAGAAATATCCTGGAGATTCATCAAAGTCAGCTGACGCAGGGAAAGCGAAAGGCCTCTACACTTCATCAGGTGGAGAATGTCGCTGCTGAGATGCTAAATGTGCCAATTGTCAGAATAAATGAAATTGAGAATGAATAAAAGAAAAGGGGATGTCAAAAGTACTTGGTGATATCAGCAGGGAAGTAAAGCCATTTCAGAGGTGGTGTTTTTGTTGTTATTATTTTACAAGAGAGAAATACTTGGAAAAAATGTGCACAGATGAATGACAGAACAAGTCCAGAGGGATGTACTGATGAAGTAACTAGGTACAAAATTAATAACATTCACAAACACAAACACATTTTAACATAAAAACAAAAAAAAACAATACATCAAAACAAAGCGGCAAACATAAAAAATTACAAAACAAACAAGCAAAAAAGCAACACAACGAATCCATAAAATGTCAGTGGTTTTATAATGAAGCACAGGATCACAAAACCTTGCCTAAATATTCCTCCCTGCTCTGCCTTGTAAAATTAGAGTATAGAAAAACAGGACAGTTGGGCTTGTAATATTGTTACAATTTCACAGTAGGTTATGGGATGACAGTAACTTCTCTGACATTTCAAAAAAACGCATTTAAAATGCATTGGCTAAAATAAAATTTAAAGAGCAAATAAAATTCCTTCACCTATTACAAGTGAACATATAAGCTGTATTTGTGGGTTGTATACTGAAACAACACATACATTGAAGAATAAGGCTGATAATACACGGGGTGACTTTTTGAGCAATGTTGATGGGCACTTTCCCATTGAGAATGGTTAACAAATTTCTATCTGGATACTTTAGATCATTACAAAACCCTTCAACTCAAAATAAATCCAGTTAATGTAGATATATCGCATGTGAGACAAATGATTGTCACGCGCATTTCATCAGTAAAGCCGGTTCCCTTATTACGGCTAAATCACCATCACCTGCTTTCAAATGGAGCGGCATTTAATATACAGAGCCATAGATCACTGACAAGCTACGCAATATCGCGTTCATTATCGCAGATGAATCACCTTCAATAATGAACATGATATTGCGTAGCTTGTCAGTGAAATATGGCTCTGTCTATTAAATGCAGCTCCATTTGAAAGCAGGTGATGGTGATTTAGCCGTAATAAGGGAACCGGCTTTACTGACGAAATGCGCGTGACAATCGCATGCGATATATCGCCCAGCCCTACGTTGACGGCAGCATTGCTCAAAAAGTTGCCCTGTGTATCATCAGCATAAGACATTTCAAAAGGTTCTAATTTTTATACAGTTCAGTAAAAACTGCTACATTCAAGCTTTGCATACCATGACATATGGTGCTCTATGTTAAATGGGCTGTTTGATGACAAAAAAATGCAGACAGCAATTCTGATTAATAATGATGAAGAATTATTGCTTCAATTAAGGCCATTTATGACTTAGTTTTGGCGGAACAATCTGATTGGCCTACCAATTACAGACAGAGAAAGTATTTGGGAAACCCTTTGAAGAACAATCACTATATTTGCTGTTCCGTTTGGGATCGCTAGAGGTGCAAAGATGACACACTTCGGCTTTAAGTGCATCCTTAAGAAGCCTGTTGCTAGGACACAGTCCTCCTAAAAATAAGAGAGGACACTGAGGTGCAGAATGAAAGCTGCCCGATGCATTCTTCAGACTTTTCAGCTGTCACTGGCCACATGCTTGGCCTGATTGATTTGCTTTTCACTCCGAGTGCTTTTATGGAGATCAAAGCAAAGTAACCTTTTTCATATCTCTTGCAGTGATATGCAACTGAAACCCAATTACAGTTGTATTCTGCATGGGCTATAATGTGATATAGAGTAGGAATATTTCCCTCTTAGTACTATAGATCACATTCATCTGGTTTAACTTCAAGACCCAGATTTTAAACATAATTTTCATTTACAAAAGTGAACAACAATGCCCTTAAAAATTATGAATTGGTTTATTATTGGTTTCTAAAAATATCTTCTAATGTTTTAACTAGAGATCCACCAATATGGATTTTTAGATGGCCGATGATGATAAAGCGAGCCAATATAAGATAACATGATAGAGCACTATTTAATTTAAAGTTGGTTAATAATACATGCATAACAATTGCTGAAATTGATTACTATAATAATTAGAAATAAATTATTGAAAATGAATCAATTAAAAATATTTAAAAAGAAATATGTAGATATGAATAGATATTCATATTAATATTCATATAGATATGAATATTAACTTGTTTCACTTCTGTTTCAGTTTATATAACCAATTCTTACTATGTGTTTCCAGATCCCTACTATCACTACCACTCATCACAAACCACGCATCACACAATGTAGGCAGCGCAATCTTAACAACCTCCACACTTTGCCTATGTCTGCTAATACACTAATTTCTTTTTCTATTGGTCTATACTAAGTTACTGTTACCTACCCTCTTAAAATACATTTTGTAGTTGTCTATCGACCCCCAGGACCACTAGGTAACTTTTTGGATGAATTAGATGTGCTGCTCTCAACCTTTCCTGAGGATGGTACTCCCCTAGTTATGCTTGGAGATTTCAACATCCACCTAGATAAACCTCTATCTGCAGACTTCCACACTCTGCTTGCCTCTTTTGATCTCAACCGAGTGTCAACTACTGCTACTCACAAATCAGGCAACCAACTGGACCATCTTTTGATGCTAACAGTGCTACGGATACTTTCTGCTCCACTTTTACATCTTTCTTAGACACTGTTTGCCCCTTGTCTTCCAGGCCAGCCCGTACCACCCCTGCAGCCCCTTGGTTATCTGATGTTCTACGCGAACATCGTTCTAAGCTTAGAGCTGCTGAAAGGGTGTGGCGCAAATCCAAAAATACTACTGACCTTAATGTGTATCAGTCACTCCGCTCTTACTTCTCTGCTAACGTCTTCACTGCTAAAAGGACATACTACCATAACAAAATTAACAATTCGTCTAACTCTTGCATGCTTTTTAAAACATTTTCCTCACTCCTTTGTCCTCCTCCCCCTCCTGTTTCATCTCTAATAGCTGACGACTTTGCCACATTTTTCATTAATAAAATTAAAAACATCAGTGCACAATTTTCCACACCACAATCCATCAAGCACATCTCACCAGCAAACATACACTCATTCACATCCTTCTCTTCACTCTCTGAGGCAGAAGTCTCCAAACTCATCCTTTCTAATCATCCTACTACTTGTCCGCTTGATCCTATTCCATCTCATCTCCTTCAAGCCATTTCTCCTGCAGTTGTACCTGCACTCACCTACATCATTAAAATATCCCTCCACACTGGTGTTTTCCCCTCATCATTTAGACAGGCTCGTATAACTCCACTACTTAAGAAACCCACCCTCATCCCAACTCTTTTAGAGAACTACAGACCAGTTTCCCTTCTTCCTTTCATTGCAAAAACACTTGAACGAGCTGTATTCAACCAAGTCTCTACCTTTCTCACACAGAACAACCTCCTTGACAGCAACCAATCTGGCTTCAGAAGTGGACATTCAACTGAGACTGCCTTGCTCTCAGTTGTTGAAGGCCTAAGACTGGCAAGAGCGGAATCCAAATCTTCAATATTTATCTTGCTTTATCTATCCGCTGCTTTTGACACTGTTAACCACCAGATCCTCCTGTCAACCCTACTGACAAAGGGCATCTCAGGAACCGCACTCCAGTGGTTTGAGTCTTACCTATCAGATAGGTCCTTCAAGGTATCTTGGAGTGGTGAGGTGTCCAAGTTGCAACATCTAACTACTGGGGTGCCTCAGGGCTCAGTTCTTGGATTTCTTGCTGGATGAAGGACCATCACCTTCAACTCAACCTTGCCAAGACAGAACTGCTTGTGGTTCCAGCAAAGCCATCGATTCAACACAATTTTACCATCCAATTAGGCACATCAACCATAACTCCTTCAGAAACCTTGGAGTTATGATTGATGATCAGCTAACTTTCTCAGACCACATTGCTAAAACTGTCTGGTTTTAGCTAGATTTGCTTTATTCAACATTAAGAAGATCAGGCCGTTTCTGTAGGAACATGCTTCACAACTCCTTGTTCAAGCTCTTGTTCTGTCCAGGCTGGACTATTGCAATGCTCTCTTGGCAGGTCTTCCAGCCAGTTCTATCAAACCTTTACAATTAATCCAGAATGCGGCAGCAAGATTAATTTTTAATGAGCCGAAAAGAATACACGTCACACCTCTGTTTATCTATTTGCACTGGCTACCAATAGCTGCTCACATAAAATTCAAGGCATTGATGTTTGCCTACAAAACCACCACTGGCTCTGCACCCCTTTACCTAAATTCATTACTTCAGACTTATGTGCCCTCTAGAAGCTTGTGTTCTGCAAGTGAACGTCGCTTGATTGTGCCATCCCAAAGAAGCACAAAGTCACTTTTACGGACTTTTCAATTAAATGTTTCCTCCTGGTGGAATGACCTGCCCAACTCAATCCGAGCAGCTGAGTCCTTAGCCATCTTCAAGAATCGGCTTAAAACACTTCTCTTCCATCTTTATTTGACCGTCTAACTTTAGCACTCACTATTCTAATTCTATTCTTAAAAAAAAAAAAAATTCTAACTACCTTTCTAATATTTTTATATTCTATCTGTTTTCTTTTTAATTTATTATACAATTACAAAAAAGACCTCAAACAATAGCTTGCTCTATTCTTTTTCTATTCTATCTGTTTTCTTTTTATTTATTATATTATTTAAAAGCCCTTGCTATGTGTACTGCATTTAAGCTAATTGAGACTTGTTATAGCACTTGTATATCATTGCTCTTTTGTTGTTTTTGATTGCTTCCATTGTCCTCATTTGTACAGTAATCGCTTTGGATAAAAGCGTCTGCTAAATGACTAAATGTAAATGTAAATGTAAATATGTAAAATAAACTGGTTTATACTTAGCAACTTCTTGCTTGATTCTGTAATCCTATAATAATATTTTCTGTAAGAAATTGAGGAAAAAATTTAAAGTGAACTTTCTAACCAGCAGCGCACTCAGGCCAAAAATAAAAACTTATGGGCCAATGGCAATTAAAAATGCCAAATATCGGCCGATAATAACAGCCTTGGCCATATATCAGTTGACTAATAGTTTTGCTTACTCCGCTAACTGTTGACTCAAAATGTGCTTATGCAATAGATTCAACCTCCAAATATAACAACAGAACACCTGCATTTTTCTTTGTGCCTTGAAAAGAGCAAACATCTGAAATCAAACCTTTTAGCAATCCTGCTCCATAGCCATGAGGGGTCATCATAACATTTAAGCGAGAACCATTTGTGGTAGGGTAAGCTTTACTACACTTAACCCATTAATCTCCCTAACCAAATGCCTGACCTTGGTTATGGCATTGGAATTACATGACAAGCAGTTAGCCAATGATTAAATCGCTCTTGAGCACTAAGTGCTCCCACCAAACAGTGCATTAGATACTCAATTATTTATGGGTGCTGCTAATGCACATGGTGCACTCATGCTCCTTTCAACTGAGCAGGTAAGGATAAACATTACAGAACACTAAGCCCTTGACACTACAGTGAAATCTGGAGGAGATGGACCACTCCATAAGAGCTTCCAAAGCAACGTATCATGGATATTAAGATTGAATGAGCCTTTGTCTTTGATATGCAAAGGCTAAAATTGGTCAATTTATCTTAGAAATGGACTGGAGTTGGAGTGAAATGGATATCAGTTATCCTATACTTGCACTTAGCATCAGTTATAGATCAAAGATAATGATCTTATTATTACATTCAGATGGATTCTGCTGAGCTCTTCATGCCACAGGATTGGCCACAAAAACTTCCAGAGAAAGAAATTTCATGAAACAACATTTTACATAATACTTCAGTACTTCTAACTTCAAGATAAAATGTCATTTCTAATCATTTTTAGCAATTGCAAAAAGCTTAGACATTAAAGAACTAAAAGATAAAACAATTAGGAGTGGGTCACAATGGCTGAGTAGTGATCTAACAAATGACAACTTACTTAGTGAGGTCCTTTTTGGGGTCTTTATGCATTAGAGATGCACAGTATTTAAACAAGTATTTTGATGTTATGCTAATAAGCAATAAACAACAGATAATGGATATTAAATAGCCAAGATCAACTGATATGGATAAATTAATAAAAATAAAAAAAATATTGCAATAGTGACTCATAACAGATATATTGTTAATTAAAAATGATTATTCCACTTTTGAATACATGTTTCATTCTGCTGTGCTCTGTCCAGTTGTTTATGAATGCAAGAATACATCACATGTTAATGCCTGATTTTGAAAATGTGTAGCTTTTCACATGCCTAGAAAATCCTTTAGAATAAAAACTCTCTGGACATGTCTGTATTTAGATTTAAAGGTATATGAGGTGTTTTTAAATCTCTCTCTGTTAAAAGATTTCTTTAGGCCAAACTTTGGCTGCGCACTTAATTCTTGAATAGACCTTGTTTGTTATGTAACCCACAAAACAGCAATGTGGCAACTAGAGGATTTGTTTTTCTCCAGCACATCAGTGAAAATGCTGAGTAACAGAGCAAACCGCAGGTGCAGTCTCTAAAACAGTTCCACACAGGGATCCTTATCCCCTGGAGACGTGCTAAATTAATCTGTATCTTCTTGTGAGAGACTCAGACAGCCCACTGCTCCACATCACTCAATGAAGAAAAATTATCAAGCAGTTTCCAAATCAAGTGAGCATCATGCCAATTTAGGATCCAAAGAAACATGACTTACTGTATAGCCTAAACATCCAGAATGAGTTTGGGATTATTTTTAGAGTGTATTATTGTTTCCTCAACATGTAAATAACACTCAATTCCACCTCGTATTCAACTCACTGAATTAAATCAATTATTGGACTCCATTGTTTCCATCAAGGATGCCCATGGGAATAAAGTTCTGTCCTTGAGCAATTAGCAAGAGCACTGAGGCTTCCTCCTCCCGTGGGAGACCAAGATCAGGGCTCAGACATTCAAAATCAAATTCAACTCAAAACTTCTAGTTTTACTTTAGTTGTTAGTTGCTATATAGACACACGTGTAGTGAGCAAATGCTCTGAGATCAGCACTTCTTTTGATTTATTAGCGTTAAGCCTTGAACTCAATCAAACAGGCAATTGCTCCACAGATCAGGTACACAACAGCTGACTAATGAATTTGGAGGCCCGCGCAATACACACGGGTGTTTTTGCATTAATAAGACACTGAGGTCTTTGTTGAGCAAAAGTTAGGTATTGTGGTATATTGTTAAATAAGAATACCGCCTTTCACTTCACCTGTTCATTTAGCCCAAGAAAACATCACCTCTCACAGTCAAATGGTTAATAAGCAGAGCATAAAATGTCACTTCTTGATTCACTAAAGGTCTCAGCAGTCTGTGTTCTCTGAGCACTAAATACAACTGGGATGCACCAAAATAAAACTTTTGGCCAATACCAATAATTATTTTGTCGGCAGAAAATCAATAAATGGTAGATACTGTATACAAAATTCTATACTACCTTAGTTAAAAAAAAAAAAAAAAAAAAAAAAATTACACTAAAAATAAAATCAATATTTTGAAATGCTATAATTGAACTGATCACTACAGTAAATGCACCAGGGATGCACTAATATGGAAATTTCTGCCAATACCTATAATTATTTTGATGTTATGGCTGATAATCAATAAATGGCAAATGCTGTATAAAAATTCTATATTATTTTGGTAAAAATAACAATAATAATAATACACTAAAAAATAAAATCTAATGCTATAGGCCTAATTGAACTAATAACTGAAAACCAGTCTGGGCATTTTCACCGATACCAACAAAACAAAACAATCATTAATGCGCTGTAATGTGCACAAAACAGAACAGAACAAGTCATCCTGTTGTAGAAGGAACGAGGGAAACTGTCTCATCCAAACCAACAACAAACTGCACAACAGACTAAATGCATTAGTGACTTTCTCTCTTTTAGGCCCAAGTGTTACAGGAGTACAATGTCTGGCAGAGGCAGAGCAATGCTAGCAGAGTACTGCTCACATTACAGTCTGTTCTCACTTTAGAGTTACTCTCCATCAACAGGACACCTTAGAGGAGTTAACTTTTCTATTAAACCTGCATCTAAAGTGTCTGTATATAGAACATGCACTACCATTCAACAGATCGGGGTCAGGATGATTTTTCTTTAAAGAAATTAATCCATTAATTAATTAATTCAGCAACATTGAATTGATCAAAATAAATTGATCAAAAGTGACAGAAAATATAACTGAAATGTTACAAAATGTTCTATTTCAAAAGCTTTTTTTCCCTGAATTTTCTATTCATCAAAGAATCCTGAAAAAAAAGTTAGATATGGCATAAAACTATGGCCTGTGTCCATACTTCAATAAAATCTTGTCAATCATTAGGTCTGAGTTAATTGTTAAGGTTAAAATGCTTTTAACCAAAAAGCCCTAATTAACATCTATCACTTACCACTGTCAAATATTTCACTGAGAAAGGTAATCAGAACCAGCAGCATCTATCTTCATAATATGATGTACACACCATAAGCCTCTGTCCCTTAAAACATGGCTTTAGTGTTCCTGTGGCTCAGTGGTAGAGCATTGCATTAGCAGCGCAAAAGTTAAGCATCTGCTAAAATATTGTAAATGTAAATGAGTGGATGCTAAAATCAATAATTCTTCTTCAAACTCGATAAAAGCGTCTGCTAAAGGCATAAATGTAAATAGTTATACAATACAGTAGTTATTTACAAATCAATAATGGTAGACTTACCATTTCAGGTGTAAATTCTTGCAATGTGGGCCTAATATCATTATATGTATCACAATCTATCATTAAAACAAATCTTTAATTCACCTGAAATGTTTCGATATGACATTAATCAATGCAGAGAAAAATCTTACACTCAAAGTGTCCTGTTAAAATTGCTTCAGTATTTCCTGGGTGAAAATAACACCATATCATTGACCATGCAATTTCACTTAAGTTGTTCTAGTTTGTTATGTCTTCTATTAAAGAACACAGACTCAAAACAAGGCAATTACCCAAGCTGCCATTCTCTCTGGTACACACAGTGCCAAAACTAGTGAGCTGCCTATCTAGACATGGTCATCCCAAAATGCTGTCTACATAGACAGCTCACTAGGCTATGCGTAGCATCCATATATATATATATATATATATATATATATATTATATATATATATATATATATATATATAACAGGAAAAATATATAGATATATAGAACAGGAAAACAGGATATATTGAACAGGAAAAAAATAAAAATAAAATATATATATATTTTTTTATTTTAATTTTTTTTCCTGTTCAATATATGCGTTTTAAGTTTGAGCAAACAGAAATGATAACCACAAAAAAGGAAAAAAGAAAAAGAAATAAAAAACACCTTTAAAAAGACTCCCTTGGGGCAGCACGACATCGTGACGTTTCCCAAAAGTGCCTGACACTGACTACTGTTTTTCTCCGTTGTATTATGTGATCTATGCTTGCATTAATCTATGTTTAATATGAATTAAATTCGCTAATGTCCACATTTGCAAATCCTCGAGCAGTTCACCATCCATTTCATCACGCAAATGACACATTTCACGATCACATCATCAACTCCATCCGACGGAAATATGCGATTGCTCAGGCAGACGTCATGAATTTCGGGAGGAAACATTAAAAATCCAACGTTTTCATTGTCCTTACCAAATATTTTCGTGCACAGCCTGTAAAGGATTTGTAGAAGGACCTGCATGCTAATGAAAGCTGCGATGAGGGTTTTGTGCCTCCAGTAGCTACTCATTACACAAAATACAAATAACAGAAATGTACCTGATCTAACGGAAGGTTGGTTATCTCGCTTATTGGCTGTAGTAAGTCGGATCCGGTGCAGGCTGATATCGTCTCAGTGGCCATGTTTTGCTATTGTCTCAGTTCTGTGCGGTTCTCTATGACAGTGGCAGCCCAGTTCGCCCGGATTCAATCCCACATACATCCACAGCCACCTCTGGAGAGACTGTTGCTGCTTGCTGCTGTCCGCTGCTGGTAAAAAAACGGCAGTACAACACCCCACAGATCGCCACACGGATTTACAAATCCTACTACAGTGAAGGCTTGGCTCATGAATATTAATTACGTAACATGACGTTCGGCCGAACTGATTGGCTGAAAGGCTGGACGTTGGTAACTGTGCCAGGCTTCACTTTGATGGGAAGTCTGACTCATTTCCGCAAAACTTTCGACCATTTCCTTAAATCTGAATTGTAATAAAAATAGAAAAACAGCCTATAAAAGCTGTTATTGAGTATTATGCATTAAAGTATTATTTATTTGTATAATTACATTAATATTTACTTTTACAATACAACCAAAATGATTTACCTATTTAGGCTTAAAGTATTTGTAATGTTTTGATTAATGAATTGCTATTTATTTAAAAAAAAAAACTATCTAGCGCATGTAATTTGCAACATTTCTGCTATTTAGTTAGAATCCAAACTGTTTAACGAGTCGGTAAATCGCTAGCACACGTTTCTATATTAAATATTTAGACAACTACGAAAAAAACAATGCATTTTCTCATCTATACATTGAAGCTGTGTTTTGGAAGATATGGAGAACTTTTGTACCTATTTATCACAAAATTCCTCTACTACACCATTCGCTTGCATGTGAAATATCACATTATTATGGGGAAAAAAACATTTAAATGATGATCTAAATTTTTATTTCTGATTTAAATTGATTCTGGATAATGATCTAGGTGTTAGGTGTAGAATTCTGCCATCTGCTGGTTAGAGAAAAACTTGCAGAAATTAGAGATTTTGAAAGAATAGTGTAATGACCATATATATCCAGCAGAGGCCCATAGAGATCCATTCATTTTTCTGGAAGTGGCCATCTGCTCCTCTCTCAACTTGTCTGATATATATTTTGTAAATATATATTGAAACATTATAAAATACATAAAGAAAACTGTATTTTTCTCAAAGGTTAGAATTTGTTTTTGTTGTTTGATGTATTTTGAAGTGCCTGCTTTTACAATAATGCCACATAAATTTGCAGAAATGCCACACAAGTTGTGACTAAAACTTGAGAGTGTGTGCATGTATGTGTGTGTGTGTGTGTGTGTGTGTGTGTGTGTGTGTGTGTGTGTGTATGTGTGTGTGTGCATGTGAGTAAGCATGTCTTTTCTACATTACATTTGTGATCTAGTACCATGCCTTTATTTCCGTGTGGAAATTTTAAGATTTATGCTGGATTTATTTATTTTTATTTTTATTTTATTTCTTTATTTATTTTTATTTTTTTATTTTGACAAATGAAAAAAAAAATAGAGATTTTTTTACATTTCCAATTCATTTTCAATTGGGGTCATATTGACCCCAAAGACCAGATTTGTTAAAAAAAAAAAAAATGTACATACATTCAGACCAACCGAATCGAGCCCTTTTTATGTGAATACAGAAAATGTAAAAAAATCACAAAATCGTATTCCACTGAAATGAAGGGAACCTTTTTTTGTATTGACCCCAGGGACCGATTGAGGGTTAAACACTGTCATTTGACGTCACGAGAGGGAGTCGTTTGCCGCGCTCTGTTTGTGGTTTTTTTTACATTTGTTAACCACCAAATCACTGAACATAATGAGTTCAATAATGAGAAGTAAAGTGATGTGCAAAGTTGTGTAGTTGTTGGAAACATGGATATGTATATGTATGTATGTATTCAGATTTATGCTGGATTTATGCTCCACTGCTAAAAGGACATATTACCATAACAAAATTAACAATTCGTCTAACTCTCACATGCTTTTTAAACCATTTTCCTTGCTCCTTTGTCCTCCTCCCCCTTTTGCATCTACTCTAATAGCTGAGGACTTTGCCACGTTTTTCATTAATAAAATTAAAAACATCAGTGCACAGTTTTCCACACCATAATCCATCAAGCACATCTCACCAGCAAACATACACTCATTCACATCCTTCTCTTCACTCTCTGAGGCAGAAGTCTCCAAACTCTTCCTTTCTAATCATCCTATTACTTGTATGCTTGATCTCCTTCAAGAGATTTCTCCTGCAGTTGTACCTGCACTCACTCACATCATTAACATATCCCTCCACACTGGTGTTTTCCCCTCATCATTTAGACAGGCTCGTATAACTCCACTACTTAAGAAACCCACCCTCATCCCATCTCTTTTAAAGAACCACAGACCAGTTTCCCTTCTTCCTTTCATTGCAAAAACACTTGAACGAGCTGTGTTCAACCAAGTCTCTGCCTTTCTCACACAGAACAACCTCCTTGACAGCAACAAATCTGGCTTCAGAAGTGGATATTCAACTGAGACTGCCTTGCTCTCAGTTATTGAAGCCCTAAGACTGGCAAGAGCGGAATCCAAATCTTCAATACTTATCTTGCTCGATCTGTCCGCTGCTTTTGACACTGTTAACCACCAGATCCTCCTGTCAACCCTACTGACAAAGGGCATCTCAGGAACCACACTCCAGTGGTTTGAGTCTTACCTGTCAGATAGGTCTTTCAAGGTATCTTGGAGTGGTGAGGTGTCCAAGTCGCAACATCTAACTACTGGGGTGCCTCAGGGCTCAGTTCTTGGACCAATTCTCTTCTCTGTCTACATGGCATCATTAGGTTCTGTCATTCAGAAACATGGCTTTTCATACCACTGCTATGCTGATAACATTCAGCTCTATCTCACATTCCATCCTGATGATCCGACGGTAGCTGCTCGCATCTCAGCTTAACAGACATTTCTTGCTGGATGAAGGACCATCACCTTCAACTCAACCTTGCCAAGACAGAACTGCTTGTGGTTCCAGCAAACCCATCATTTCATCACAATTTCACCATCCAGTTAGGCACATCAACCACAACACCTTCAAAAACAGCCAGAAACCTTGGAGTCATGATTGATGATCAGCTAACTTTCTCAGACCACATTGCTAAAACTGTCCGGTCCTGCAGATTTGCTTTATTCAACATTAAGAAGATCAGGCACTTTCTTTAGGAACATGCTGCACAACTCCTTGTTCAAGCTCTTGTTCTGTCCAGGCTAGACTATTGCAATGCTCTCTTGGCAGGTCTTCCAGCCAGTTCTATCAAACCTTTACAATTAATCCAGAATGTGGCAGCAAGATTAATTTTAAATGAGCCGAAAAGAATACACGTCACACCTCTGTTTATCAATTTGGCTACCAATAGCTGCTCGCATAAAATTCAAGGCATTGATGTTTGCCTACAAAACCACCACTGGCTCTGCACCCCTTTACCTAAATTCATTACTTCAGACTTATGTGCCCTCTAGAAGCTTGTGTTCTGCAAGTGAACGTCGCTTGATTGTGCCACCCCAAAGAAGCACAAAGTCACTTTTACGGACTTTTAAATTAAATGTTTCCTCCTGGTGGAATGACCTGCCCAACTCAATCCGAGCAGCTGAGTCCTTAGCCATCTTCAAAAATCGGCTTAAAACACATCTCTTCCATCTTTATTTGACCGTCTAACTTTAGCACTCACTATTCTAATTATGTTCTTAAAAAAAAAAAACTAGCTTGCTCTATTCTTTTTCTATTCTATCGGTTTTCTTTTTATTTATTACATTATTTAAAAACCCTTGCTATGTGTACTGCGTTTAAGCTAACTGAGACTTGTTATAGCACTTATATATCACTGCTCTTTTGTTGTTTTTGATTGCTTCCATTGTCCTCAGTTGTAAGTCGCTTTAGATAAAAGCATCTGCTAAATGACTAAATGTAATGTAATGTAATACATATTATGGTTGTAAAGCACCGCAGCTAGCGTAAGCTGTAAGCATTATATTTAACTATTATATTTTTTAAAACCGTGTAAAAATGTTACCATATAAGAAGGCATAACTGGTAACCTCAGTTTGCTAATATTGTAACCAAATCGTAATTTATTGTCATGTGGCTTTGGGAGCCATTTAGTATAAAATAAATTACTTCTCCATTCCACTAGATGTCACTAGGTGCGCTTATCAGATAGAGAGAACGTGAAGCAGAAAATCAAATAGACGTGATCACGTGACGTCGTGTTTTGCGATCCTGTGGCGTGTGTAACTTTGCATTTGCACGCTGATCTGATGGAATGTAGCGATATAATCTGACAGAGTGTTGCGACGATGGCGAAGTGTGTGGTCCAAGGATGCATAAACCACAGTGATCTCAGATCTGGCGAGCAGTCGAGCCGTACGCACAAGAGGTTTTTCAGGTTCCCCAAAGACAAGGCCCGAGTGAAAGTGTGGCTGGCCGCTTTACGGGAGACTGAGCGCGAAATCACAGATCAGCATCAGATCTGCGAGGATCATTTCCTGAGCCATCACATCACGCCGAACGGCATCAGCCCGGACGCGGTCCCTATCATGCCCCCTTCAGAGGGACTGGTCGCCGGCTGGAGCTCGTGTGATGAGCAGGACGAGCACTCGGACCCCGTTGAGGAGGTTAGAAGGGTGCAATGCAATACATACTCCGACAACCAGCTAGCTATATATCAGGAAGTCATTCATTATTTTTTACATACCGGTAGTTTTGTATAAGAGCTTTTATGTCATTTAATTTTACTGGTAACATTTGTGATTATATATTACTTTTGGGTTTGATGGGTCAGGAGTTGGCTATTTACACCATCCATAAAACATAATACAGATGCAACTTCCATATTTTGGCCTTATAATAGTTAAATGGTTTATTAATAATGCATTAAGATGTTCTGCCTTGTATAAATCATGACCCAACATAATCATATTTGTGAACAGTGAAAATCATTCTGAATAAAAAAATCACATCAAAATGATATATTTCAAAGTGTTACATTAAGTGTAAAAGTAAAAATAAATAAATACATATGCATTTATTCTTGGATTAACATTACTTTTTATCCAAAATGGTGTGATAAAATTAATATTAACAGCTCTCAGCTCACTCAGGGCGGGTTTAAGGTAAGACGGCCTTGTCAATCAACTATCATGGGAGGGGCCTGTGCAGAACTACCTCATTCTGACAGGAATTACAGCATCCGATGACCCCTTTAAATAAGTTGGGTAATGGGTAAATAAATAAGTAAATAAGTTGGGTAATATCAAGTGTTATTGACCTTAATTTTGTCTTGAAAGGGTGGAGTTGCTGCAGAAGAAGATCTTTATGATGTAGAGTTTGAGGATTATGAGGAAGAAGATGATGATGACCACAGTCTTGCAGATAATGGTCCATATAGCATGAATAGTAAATTCCAAGGACAGTTTTACACTGAAAGGTAACACTACATTAAGTAACTGCTTCAAAAATGGCTGAAACAATATTGATTATTTTGCCCATTCATTATATAATGTGCTTTCTTTTAGTTTAATTAACAATCCCAACATTAACAATGTGAATCAAGCAACAGGGGCATCCTCCAGACAAGGTATGAGATGTTGTCGTTAATTTTTAATTCATTCACTTTTTGTGTTGCTGCACAGAATTTGAATTTACTTTGACCAAAGTAAAAAAAAAAAAAAAATTATTATTTATTTTTCCCAATTTTCATTCCAGCCCTGCATCGCTCTGACGTTGCTCTTGGACGACTGACCAAACACTTCATGCAGCTGCTTCACACAGCACCGAATGGAGTCCTTGACCTCAATGAGGTTACTCGAAAACTGGGCACACGGAAGAGACGGGTGTATGACATCACCAACGTCCTAACCGGCATCCAGCTAATCAAAAAGACGTCCAAAAACAAGATCCAGTGGATGTAAGTTTATACCGAACGTTGCTTCCACAGTTCCACAACAAGATTTTGTAGTTTGCAAAATGAAAATTGTCCATTGAAATACATTAGTTGGAATGAGTCTAGAGGTTTGATTGTCTTCATACATCAATATGCAATTTACTCAGTGATTTGTCTGTGTATGTTCAAGGAATCCAGCATCAGTCAGCGCCAAAATGAAAGCTGACCTACTTCATCTGAAGTCAACGGAGGAGGCCCTTGACTGGCTCATCAAAGACTGCGCCCAACAGCTTTTTGCCCTGACTGACCTCAAAGACAATGCTGAATATCCTCTCATATTTCTGTGATATGTCTAACAAATGTTACAGTAGTTCTTTCAGCTGTTATAGACTTAACTGCAGTTGTACCTCAGCTTATGTGACATATGAGGACATCTGTCAGATTGGCGTTTTCAAGGACCAGACTATAATAGCCATCAGGGCCCCTGAAGAGACAAAGCTAGAGGTGCCCACTCCCACTGAAGTAAGTTTGAGAGACGTGCTGAAAGGCTTTGAGCCTTGGGAGTCATTTTAAAATGAAGTATTTAAATGAGGGCTGGGCAGTATGACTATATATATATATATTGGGTCCATGCATGAGGTTTTAAAGTGACAGAAGACTATTTTATATCACCTGCTGCTGTGATTGCGCTTAAAGAAATAGTTCTTCCAAAAATAAAATTTACCCAACCTAGTTGGTGCCAATTGCCTTGTGGTTAGTGTGCCAACATACAGCGCATCTGTGGTCACGGTGACCCGAGTTCAATTCCCATCTCAAGGTCTTTTGCCGGTCCCGCTCCCCTGTTGTATTCACCCAATGCTTTCTTGTCTGAGCCCAAACTGCTGATTAAAAGTATGCAGAGATAAAGCACTGTTTCTAAGCGAAAAAAGCCCCAAACTGTTCTAAACAAATATGTTGGTGGATTTTGATGCGAGGGGACAACAGGGCGAAGGACTTTTCCAGTTCCTTTTGGTCTTCTCGCACACCCCTAATTTGAATCATGATTAAAGAACACTCATCTGATAGCAGGAAGTAATATGTGTTATATGAACTTATGTTTACGTCCTGCTCTAGGAATCTATCCAGATCCACTTGAAGGGCTCCCGGGGGCCAATCCATATACTCACCTGTGAGACTGAGGGCCCAATTGAAGCTGTGGATCCAACTAACACAGAGTCAAAGCTTGTCAAACCAGCCTGCTTTCTAACGCTAGAGGAGAGCCGGATACACACACAACCACTTCCATCAGGTTAGCCATATAGCCTTGTTTTCCACACTTTGATGCATTTTGATCACTTACAATAATGTTCAAAAGTTTGGGGTCTGTAAGATTTTTATTTTTTAAGAAATTAATACATTCATTACATTCATACATTAATAAGGCCCAGATATATTCAAAATAAAGTTATTTTTTGTTTAGATGTAAAATGAAGTTCAAAATACGTAATCAGCAGTATACTGTGCGCTTCCCTCTAAGTTACAAAATAAACAACAGGAATGGAGAGAACAGCAAGCATTTTTATGAAAAAAAAAAGCATCTGTTCATAGCAACATGGCTGTTTTGGCCGGATTTTGTTTGAAATGACGTCACATCAGTTAGTTCTTTGATTTCACTTGTTCTTCGATTTCTGAAGGATAATGTGACTCTGAAAACTGGGGTAATGGCTGCTGAAAGTACAGCTTTGCCATCACATGAATATACAGTTAATATTTTAAAATAGAATTAAAAAAAAAATTACATTTCACAATAATACTGTTTTTACTTATCAAAACAATGCAGCCTTGGTGAGCAAAAGAGACTTGCAAAAACATTAAAAGATCTTACCGACCCCAGACATTTGAAAAGGTATTAGCTGTTAAAGAACAAAATATGTCCAGTCAGCAAACATCAATATATAGCTCAATATTTGCAGCAGTCCGTCGTTAAAGCTCAATGCTTGTGTATTGTTATTTAGCAAAGGTCAACATTTGAGATCTGCATTATGCAGTGGACTCTATGCACGGACCCAGCCTACATATCTGTCTTTTCATGATGCAAAGCAGCTTTACAGAAAATTAAAGTTTCTACATTATATTTAGTAATAGCTCATCAGTGGTCTCAAGTTGATGTCCATATGGCAGAAATGTATGGTAAAAATCAAGTAGTTAGTTAATGACATGTAATCAAACATACGGTGAACACTATTAACAGCAATGATTATATGTTGCAATCAAACTTGTAGCAAAATTTGGTCGATTTGTATTTTATCATACAATATGTATATGTATCAGATTCAACAATGATTCATTTTTGAAGTATACAGCTAAGTACTGTTATAAATATACACAATATCTCATTGTAGTAAAGGCATCCAGAAAGTTTAAATATCAACGGCGGGCAGACAGTAGTGCGGCCGAACATTGTTGTGTCCCATTGTGTTCGGCTTCCTCAAAGTTCAACTCTGTGCTGAGCTTTCACTCGTTCCCCGCGGATGAAGAAAGATGCAAAAAGTGGATATGCAGCATTCAACGCAAGGATTTAAAGATCACTTCCCATATGAGAGTCTGCAGTCGTCATTTCAAGAGTGAAGATGTGAAAGAGCCATCGACTCCTAAAGGGCGCCGCTTGCTGAAGAAAGGGGCTGTACCCACCTTATTCCAGTGGAACAACTACTCTGCTCCAGAACCACTGCAGAGGAGAAAGGCTTCCACTCCAGTGGATGAAGATCCTGCCCCTGTGGAATATGATTATTGTTCAGTTCCTGAACTTGCAGCAGTTGATATTGCATTGGAATAGGGCTGCAGAATGATTGACTGAAACCTTTTTTTCATATTTGTTTTTACAGATGTTTCAAATACTGTAGCAGCTGTACAGAGCACATAAGGATCTAAAAGAAGAGGCTTTGCTTCTTTGAGAAAGACTACCCCATCTTAACAGACTTTGTTGGCCTTTTTGGAGAGACCACTGTGTATATATTCACTCAAGATTTTTGATTTGTAAATATATGGATGAGTATTTTGAACAGTTTAAAGTATTTTTTTTCTGTAAGCATTATGAGGAAACTTGAAGGTTGTATTGAAAATGGTAATTTTTTTTTTTCTTGGACCATCTGACAGTGTTGTAAATTAATAAAATCTGTGGTGGTCGAAGATGAACCACGGACCCTCTGTTTCAATATGGAAAGATGTCCAGGTTTATGGGGAGGGGTTTGTAAATGTATGCTACGGTCCAAAAGTTTGAGGTCTGAGAATTTTTTATTTTTTTAAAAGAAATTAATAGTTGTATTCAGCAAGGACACATCAAATCGATCAAAAGTGAGAGTAAAGACATTAACAATGGTACAAAAAATGTATTTCAAATGAATCCTGTTCTTTTGAACCTTCTACTAATTAAAGAATCATGAGGGGAAAAAAAAATATCATGTTTCCATTAAAATGTTAAGCAGCGCAGCTGTTTTCAACATAATCAGAAATGTTTCTTGAGCACCAAATCAGCATATTAGAATGATTTCTGAAGGATCATGTGACACTGAAGACTAAAGTAATGCGGTCACAGGTATAAATTACATTTTAAAATATATTACATTTACATTTATGCATTTAGCAGACGCTTTTATCCAAAGCGACTTACAGTGCATTCAGACTATACATATATATATTTTTTTTTACCAGTATGTGGAATTATATTAAAATAGGAAATGGTTATTTTAAATTGTAATAATATTTTACAGCACTGCTGTGTACAGTTTTGGGGAAAATAAAAGATTTCTTTCAGAAATATTAAGAAAATATCTCCCTAAAGTTTCCAACAGTAGTGTAACTATACATTACTATGAACTGTTTAGCCACTACTTTGAGATTTTTATATATATATATATGTGTGTATATGTATATATATATATATAATTTTTTTCAGTAAAAATATATAGTGCTGAAAATAAAACCAATCCTTAAAATGTACAGAGTAAAAGGTTTAATGGCTTGTTCAGTAACAGAACTTGGAGAACGTACTTGTATGCAAACTACATGTCATTTAACTGCACTTGCAAAATAAGAGTTGCTCTGCAACTGATATAGATAAAAAGCTCTATAAAGATGAGAGTAAGGATGCAACAATATTATGGTTTCTAAAAAATGGTCCCCATTTAAAGCATAGCACTCATCACAGTTCATACATCATTTCTGCTTTAAAGTAGGAGGAAATTGCACTTCGGAATAATTGATAAAGTGAGCCGTTTCCTGAGGTCTTCTGTTTGTGAATGTCCCCTACACCACCATCCAGCCATAAGGACGGCGACTAGTTAATCCATTGTTAAATAATAAGTGGTCTTGAAAAGCCTGTGCCTGTGATCTTATTAAGAGAGCAATGTAGGACATCAATCAGTGATGAAGTGAACAAACGAAACCGGAAAAGCACCCTTCCTGGTCGGCTCCCCGTCAATGTGGCCCACCTGCAGAACACACGGAAGGGTCATCAAGATCACACATGATTCAGTCAGCTGATGTGTGCATGTACAGTGTAAAGCATGACTGCGT
Source organism: Cyprinus carpio (assembly GCF_018340385.1). Taxonomy (NCBI): domain Eukaryota; kingdom Metazoa; phylum Chordata; class Actinopteri; order Cypriniformes; family Cyprinidae; genus Cyprinus; species Cyprinus carpio. Next base: position 16,177,196 of record NC_056591.1, on the reverse strand, counting down.
ACTCACCCACCAATCCTTGTCCTCCTCTCCATCCACTATTATCACCTCTCCTTCAGAGAAGGTCAGTTCATCTAGGTTATCAGCTTTACAGTTATATAGGGCTTTTACTCTCTTAGGTCTCTGTTTCTGAAACAAATACAATGTAAATGTTTTAGATTTGCCACCGACATCAAAATTAATATGTACAATAAAGTATAAAATGCTATTTATTTTTAAGAAAAATAACACTTTTTATTTGCAGATGTCACTTGGTATGTTATGTAATGCAATGAAAATTCACATTTTATTTTTTTTTCATTGTAACTCTGTAAATATTTTTAATCAGTTTGAAAAAAAGCAAAAAATTAATGAAAAATTTCATTTAAAAGAAGAATTACATATACTGTTCAAAATTGTGACATTAATTTTTTAAGAAATTAATACTATTCATAAAATAATCCTGAAAAAAATCTCTGTCACTGTTTCCACAAATATACTAAGCAACTATTTCAACATTGATAATAAGAAATGTTTATTAAGCACCACATGATTGTATTAGAATGATTTCTGAAGGATCAAGTTACGCTGAATAATGGAGTTATGGCTGCGGAAAATTCAGCTTTGCCATCATAGGAATAAATGACATTTTAAAATACATTCAAATAGAAAACAGTTATTTTACATTGTAATAATATTTTACAATATTACAGTCATTACTTGTATTTCGTATCAAATAAACAGGCTTGGTATGCAAAAGAAACTTATTTCAAAAGCATTAAAAAATTGTACCTAACACCAAACTTTTGAACGCAAGTGTACATTTTAATGGCTGTCTTAAATGGTCACTTACAGGTGGGGCCATTCTGGGTTTGGGAGCAGGAGCCGTTGTAGAAGCAGATGGTTTGGAGTCTGGAGAAAACAAAATGTTTTAATGGAAATCAATATTTAAACTTATTTCAACTTAAAATATCTCTAATTTCTTTGGCTTTAGACTTCAGAGCTGCATTCATCAGTATGTAAGTATCATTAAATTCACCTGTTTTGTCACTTGCTCGGGGGACAATGGGCGGAGCTTTATTTACATCTTTACTAAACGGACCAACAGGATCCCTGAGAAATACACAGAACAGTGCAGCTGATTTAATGTAGCTAATGCTAATAATGCTACCAAACAAACTGCTGAAATCCTTATAAAAACACATAAATCAGATAAATGTTATTTGTAATAAAGCTGGGTGGTGACATCTTACCTTGAGGGGGATTTCAATGATTTAGGTGCAGGGGCTTTTGGCTGTGGGGGTACAGGAGGAGGTGGGGGTTTAGATGAAAATGATGTGGGCAACACTGGAGCAGGTGGCACTATGGGTGCTGGTCTAGGTGGGGTGGGTGGTATAACTGGGGGAGCAGAGGGTACAGATGGAACCAGAGGCACTTGGGGAAGAGAGGCCTTTGGATCTGGCGGCAGTGCTCTCTTGGCCGCAGGAGGAGGTGGTGGAGCAGTGGGGAGCACTATAGGAGAGATAAGACCTGTTATGCGTCTGCCTACAAGAAAAACCAGCTTGATTTCTGGAACATGGTGCATGGTGTTCCATAGCAGTTTTACTTGGTTAACCAGTCGGTAGAGCTGGCAGAGCTTTATGGAACAAGCTACCATATTCAACAAAACATCTTGACTGCTGTTCAAAAGTTGGGAGGCAGAAAGATTTTTGTATGTATTAAATAGATCAAAAGCGACAGTACAGACATTTATAGTGTTACAAAGGTTGCTATTTCAAATAAATGCTGTTATTGTGAACTTTCTGTTTATTAAAGAATCCTGAAAAAAAAATGGATCATGGTTTCCACAAAAATAGTTCAACATTGACAAACATTTAGCGATTGAAAAAAATGCAGCCTTGGTGGATGTAAGAGGTTTGTAGAACATATAACAGAAATAATAATCTTTATAGAAATGGGTGGAAGACTCTACTGGGGTCAGACTCACTGTACAATGAGGTTTTTTCTTCTAGAGTCTTGGGGTTTGAAGGGTCTGAGCATGATCTCTGCCTCCTGACCATCTCTGCTGGAGGACTCCACCCTGACATCACAAACACACATAAATATGTACAATTTCTATATGTTTAAGACTTTACTGAAGGTACACTTGTAAGCAAGCTACTTCAGAATGAAAGCTTTTAGAATTTACTGCCAGAAGATTCTAATCTCGCTATGCCTGAATGCTACTCACCCCTTCCCAAGGTACGGGGTGGTAGAAGAGGAATACCAGGCACTCCTGGTAAACCCAAAGGCGGTGGGCTAACATCAAGCATGGTGCCGTATGTCTCATTGCAGATCATGCTAGGAATAAAAGCCCTGTGCTTGTTATTGACCACATTAGCCACGTCCCGTGCCAGAGCGCTCATGTTGGGCATCATGGGGCCAGTGCCTGGAATAATACAGCTAACTGGACGCTCCTCACGCCTTTTGGGAATAGGCTGAAACACAAAATCAGTGGCATATGTATGAGCCAATACATTTTGATCTTTATGTAATGAGCTATGTGACATTCACTATGTAGTGAGCAGTGAATGAGGTTTTGGACAAAATATATGCATGAATATGTACAATACCATTTATGTTGTCCAAGTTAAGAGTCTATTTAAGCTTTTTTTCAGGCTTTTTTAAGTTATTAAATTTTAAATTACATAATCTTTCAAAAATCATTCTAATATGCTGATTTGGTGCTCAAGAAACATTTATTATCAGTGTTAAAAACAGATGTGCTGCTTAATATTTTTGTGGAAACCCTGATGCATTTTTATCAGGACTCAAAAGAACAGCATTTATTTTAAAGGAGCCATGTGTAATGTCTGGCAAAAAAATCAAGTCATACTCCACATTCCATACCAGATGGGGGCAGTATGCCTCAATAAAGTGAATTGGTCTACTCTAGAGTAACAAACGAGAAACGGCATAGTCTCTATGCTCCGCCCCTACCTTCACAACAACCCTAGAGCCATAGCCGAAGCCTAAGAGGACGTTTTGCCTCCAGAGGAACGTTGGGTGATGTCAAGTGATTTTGAAACATGAATTTTGAAACATCTTCAAGCGACTCCCCTTTACCTTTACCAGTGAATATGTTCATATTCGTTTTGTTCATATTACATTTTGAGTTGTATATACACATTATTTGAATTAAATTAATTTGACAGACAGCATTCTGTCAACATCATTGGTCAACATCAGACAGCTGATGTTGACCAAGCTAGCGCCAACCAACGTAACCAGAGCTGCCAACTCTCAAGCATTCACCGTGAGACACACGCAATTGACTCTTTTCACACGCTTTCAAAAAACTTGACCGCTCTGAATATAGTGAGTGAGTGCGCGCGCGGCCGGGGCGCTCTCTCTCTCTCGGGTTCATTATCATCGAAGACATTTCAAGCTTCTTAGGTAATGTTACATTTTAGCATCAGCTTGGTAGAGACGGGCTTTGGTAGATAACAGGTGAAAACCGGATCGGATCTGTGGGTAAGTTATAGCTAGCTTACTATCAAACGCAGCTACGGTTAGCCATCGCTAACATTAGCACGTTTATCGAACAGCCTTCGATACATTTCTATGTTATAACTTCCCGGAAAAAATACGCAAACATATAAAACAAACTTCTAGCGAAATACTAACAGCATCTTACTTACCAATCCAAAAGAAATGTTGCAAGTTCGGAGTCGAAGCTCATTTCTTTCAAGTCCATCAGTTGTCTCCAGCGATGGAAAGCAGTGCCGATGTTTACTCTGTTTCGGCTCCTTTTCTTATCGGATTTGATTTGTGATTCCGAGCGCGGTTGCTTAACATCAGCTTCAAGTACGCCCACAAGCCGTGCGAGTTATTCGTGTATTGCAGGTTGGCTGGTGGTTATGTTGCCCGCATATCGCCTCCCATGGCCGAAACTGGTATTACGACACCTGTCGGGCCGTGGCTAGTAATGCTAATGCTAATTAAGGTTGATATCTCTGCAGCACTATAACTTGACATTTCATCAACGACATCATCTCCCCTAATTCTTCTCATTCTTTTAATTCATTTATTTCATATTTTAAATAAAATTAATACAAAATACACCTACAAAATAAACTAAATGAAAATCTTTGGTAAGATTTTAAATGTCTTCACTGTTACTTCAGATGAATTTAATATATTCTTACTGAATAAAAGTACTAAAAATCTTAAAGATAGTATAACTGTATTAAATGTGACCCTGGACCACAAAACCAGTTTTAAGTGTCAATTTGTGTCAATAAGCTTTACATCGATGTATGGTTTATTAGGATCGGACAATATTGGAGATACAACTATTTGAAAATCTGGAATCTGAGGGTGCAAAAAAATCTAAATACTGAGAAAATCGCCTTTAAAGTTGTCTAAATGAAGTTCTTAGCAATGCATATTACTAATCAAAAATTAAGTTTGATATATTTACAGTAGGAAATTTACAAAATATCTTCATGGAACATGATATTTACTTAATGTCCTAATGATTTTTGGCATAAAAGAAAAATCTATAATTTTGACCCATACAGTGTATTTTTGGCTATTGCTACAAATATACCCCAGCGACTTAAGACCGGTTTTGTGGTCCAGGGTCACAAATGGGATCTTTTGGTAAAAAGTATGTTAACCTTGTCTTCCATCTCATCCTCACTCTCGTCCAGGTCATCGTTATGCAGACGCCAGTCATACTCCACATGCACATGGACGTTGAACTTCCCTGTTTGCGCCTGAGTCAGCTGTTGATCACACAACACAGAAGAACATACTGGAGGGTATACATACTGGAGAACACAATCTCAGGCAAGAAGAGGAAATAACTTGCCCTCAAGAAAAGAAGAGAGCAAAAAGCAGCACTTCAGGATTTCTGCATGCATTAAAGATAACACATATACGCACCAGCTCCTCGCATTTTTTGTGTCTAAGACGCTGTGCCAGATCCAGAGGAGTCTCTCCTGCATCATTAGCTGCAAGAAAAACAGAGATGGCCAAAAGAGAGAAAAAAAAATCAGTAGTTTATATGAAATACTACTAATAAATGAGCAATTTCGCTTGATTTATAAAATAAAAATGCAGAATGCCTAATTTTTTCATTAAAAATTATTTAGTTTTTTTTGTGTAGCTTGTATTCTTGAGGTTAAAGCAGCAAATTATATGAACTCTTACTAAAGGTGACAGATGCTTTTCCCCGCAGTAGCAGCTTCATACATTCACTATTGTCAGTCGAGCAGCAGTAGTGCAGTGCTGTGCTTCCTTTGGCAGTCTGCTTGTCTAAATTCCCACTGCACGCACACACATATGAACATGTAAAATGTCTGAATAATATGTCAAATCTTTTTTTTAGCCAAAATATAGAACATGAGTGGAGTACCTGTTCTGTACAAGGAAGTCCACAATATGGAGAGAGTTCCGGTCCACCATTCGTACTGCAAAATGTAGCGCTGTCTCACCTGGTTCCTGTCAGTGAAAAGCAAAGATATTTGTGTGCGGCCCATGAGGACAATTCAATAGGAAATTAAAATGCATAATGACTTCACCCTACAACCCATTGTCATGGTTATGAACTTCTCTGTTGTTATACATTCAGTTCTTGTTCTCCTGCCCCGTTTAGTTCTGATCAGCTCCTCATTAGTTTCCTTGGTTACCTTTTACTCTCAGGTGTTTCATTAGCCCCATTATGTGTCCTTTGTGCTTTGTTCAGTTCCTTTGCCAGTTATTTGTTATGCCTACATTTGTGTTTGTGCTACCCCTGCCTTGTTTGCTCTTGGATTTATAATTAAAAGACTCTTGTTGAATTCCCTCCTTCGTCGTGCACTCTTTACGGCACCAGCACGTTACACTCACATGTTGGTTAGCTTGTTGAATGGTCTCCATTAGGTCCAGTCCTTCAGCATACACCTGAATTAGAGAGAAGATGTCCCGGGACTTCACTGCCTCACATAGTGCACGCACCCGGGCTGCATTCTCTGCATACTTCTTCTGAACGAAGCGCTTCTCTGTGTATTTGGCTGTAATGAAGTCTTTTCGTACCTGCCTGAAGGACAATTGCGAGAGAAGACATTGTAATGAAGTTTATGATGTGAAGACTAAACTTGGGATTTAAAAGCCAATTGTAAACAGAAGATCTTAATGAGAGACATGTATAATGAATGAAAAAAATGTATTAAAAAAATAAATGTCAATGAAACTTATCTATCGCTCACATGTCACTCGAAGGGTTGGGTTTGGGAATATCTGCTGACAGATTTGCTTCCATGATTTCATTGAATCCTGCATTGCCCACGCTGTTAGCAAGCTGCAACCCATTTAATACCATCACAATCTATATGTTTGCAATTTCTGCTCAAAAAGAACAGAGTTGTCACAAGACTTTACCAAGAGTTCAGACGTGCCCAAGACATCCAGCGTCAGAGACTGTATTCTGGAGTAGTGGACTCCCATTTCCCGATGGATTCCAGAGCATTCGATGCAAATCAACACACCCAGGTTTGTAGAGAGCCATGTTGGATCTGCAGTAACAACAAGAGAAAAGCCACTGAGGTATCATTTGAATTTCATCATACAGGGTTATCTAAGGAAATCTGACCAAAAAGAGAAGTGGAAAGGCCAGATGCAAAACAGGAAGCACAGGGTGTAGATTTCATTTAAAAAAAAAATGCAGATCTTAGGCAAGGCTTTTCCATCTTATTTTTGTAGTGAAAATGTTAAACGATGCAGTTTATAAATAAATGATTTCTAGTTTTATATTTTAATCTTATTTGTTAATCCTGCCACCCTTATAAAAAGGGTTATTTTTGTTTTGTGCAAGATAAATACTACAGTAAAAATAAATGATATGTAACAGTTCAATACACCAACATTCAAAAGTTTTTGAAAGAAGGCTTACCAAGGCTGTATTTATTTGATAAAAAAAAAATTGTAGTGAAAACAGTAATTGGTGAAATTGTAATCATAATTTAAAATAGTTGTTTTCCATTTTAATGTATTTTAAAAATTTCGTTGAAATGGCAAAGCTGAAATTTCAGCAGCCATTACTCCAGTCTTCAGTGTCACATGATCCTTCAGAAATCGTTCAAATATGCTGTTTTGGTGCTCAAGTAATATTTCTTATTATTGTCAATGTTAAATACAGTTGTGCTACTTAATATTTTGTGAAAACCATGATTTTTTAAATTTTCATGATGCATCCTTGCTAAATACAAGTATTAATTTCTTTCCACAAAAAAAGTGCATATAGAAATTAGAAATTGTAAAGGGCAAAATGGTAAAAACTCAAGGATCAAACCTTATAGAATTCAAACTTGCAACATTTCAGTCCCCAAACCACTAAGTTACAATCAATCCCATATTGCTTACTGGAAGCTCCACAGTCACAGCACACGTCATTGCCACTCATCTTCTTCACTTCTTCCACAATGGCCTTGGTCAGCTCCCGTACGATGTTGTTCTCATCCTCGTTCTGATCATCCTTAAAGGCGTTGTTCAGCGCTTCCTCTTTACTATTCTGGAGCACAGACACCCATCTGAAATACAAAGATACACATGAACAGATGAAAAGATAGATGTGTTATATATGCTTATATATATATAAAATGATCTTATCGTATGAGCACACACTTCCACACTCACATTTGACACTCCGCTTCGTCCTCTGCCTGGAAGTGATATGTTCTGTCATCTAGAAGATGGAAGAGAACAGTACGCAAATAAAAATGACCAGCCAACCATATAAACCATAACAGACTCTGAGAATACTGGATCTGAATTTATGAGAGTATTGTGCTGTGACTGTGCTCGTTGTAAAAGTATATTACGTGATATAAGATCAAAGAATTTTTTCTCATCTGGGTTACGCTTCACTTGGCAGGTTAAGAGGTTCAGGTTTGCTGGCGGTACGTTGGCCTGAAAAAAAAAGAGAGAGATAGACAAGAAAGAATGAGCAAAAAAAAAGGCCTACTTTAAGGAATTTATTACCCACTGAAATGGGCTATATAGAATTTATTCTATATTTTATATATCCTACAAAAATAAAATAAAAAATTGTGTCATTTAATAAATGTAATAAATATATTTAATAAACATATTTATGAAGTATATACATTTATATATATATATATATATATATATATATATATATAAAACAATTATAATTCTATTGTACAAACTCTAGAATTTATTATACACACTGTAATTATATATATATTAAAATTATGTAATTTTTTATAATAAATAGGTTTAATTTATATGTGTGTATGTGTGTGTGTGTGTGTGTGTGTGTGTGTGTGTGTGTGTGTGTGTGTGTGTGTGTGTGTGTGATTTTCATTAAACAAACTACATTATCCTTATGAAAGTAATTATTAATTGTTACTTAAATATCTTAAAGACCACAACGAAGTGAGTGAGTCACTCCTTTAGGTTGTAAAAAGATGTATTTTAAAGCAATAAATGAGTAAACATGATAAATGCACCGTGGATATGTTCTGATTTGTATCTTTACATACTTATTTCTTCAAATTAAGCCACTAAATGGTATTCTGATATTATGTTCTTCCTCAAACTCTGTAAAAATGGTGGAGGCAAACTTGCAAAACTAAACCAGAATTCTAAAAAGAGTTACAGACACACCTACCGTTCCATGAGAAATGGTCAATAATCCATTTTTCACAGTGCACTTCCTTTTCTGCCAAACCTTCCTCAGTCTATAAGATAGAGAGAAGCCTTCATCAAGTAAACTTTACAGAACATTCACTACCCTTAAAAAGGATGCGCTGGACTTATAATGCATGTGAATTTCATTTAAGTGCCAGACAAACTCACCCCTCGCTGCGTTTGAGGAGCATCCCAGATCGCTCAGTGCCATGAGCTTTATTGCCCTGCAGCTGGTGAAGACTATAGCCTGCATTCTGCTTTGACTGAAGGTCCTTTCACCACACAAACAAACAAAACAACAAGATTTACCACAAAATTAAGCAACCGTCCTATCAATCATAGTTCCAAATATTTTCTGGCTCACCTCCTTACACTCTGACTGTAGGGCAGATTTGAGAATATCTCTCAGCTGCATCAGCTGTTTCCTTTCTGTATCTTGTGTCTGCTTGTTCTGCAATTCGCACACAAACAATGACATACATAAAAACATTAGAAATGAACAACTTTGTCTAAACAAATACACCTTCAAAAGGTCAGACAGTAATATCAAAAAACGTACTACGGTCAAGTCCGCGGCAAGTTTTTCCATGAAAGGTTTCAGTGTGTCGACAACTTTTAACCCATCCTGAAAGAAACTGTGTGGAAATATGAAAACCACTTCTCTTAAAAGGCTCATTTAAAATAAAATGTATTGCTACTGGGAAATCATAAACAAACATACTTGCACTGGGCATGAAAGAATTTGATGAGGTTTTGGAGCAGGTCTACTCCCTTCTTGACTTTAATTTCATTCACCTTAATGAGATACTAGGAAAAAAAAAATACAGTTTTCAGTATGAAACAATCATTTCAATTGCTTTCTATTTCCATTAACTATTTGTTAACTAAGTTTCAAAAGAGTTAACTAACCATTAACTAAGTTTCTAAATGTAAAAGCTTCTCTTTAACAGTAAATGAAAATGCATGATGATCACTGTGTGAGTGTGTGTGAAAAAAACATAATGAATTGAACTCGGGTCATCTTGCAAAATAATCAACAACTGTAATACCTGACTTTACTTTGGTCATGTCTTATATTACCAAGAAGTGAACAAGGCAAGAAGTGAAACAGGACCATCACTGGTGCTCACTCAAAAAACAAAAAAAGTGACACCCTTGTATGTGAACCACATTCATTACTTCACACATCTGAAGCTGAAAGAGGCGTCTCTCTTTCTCCATCTCTTCTGCAATCTCTCCTCCGCTGACCTCTGTTCTGATAAGACCGTGCTGTTTGGCATGTTCCCGTTTTTCTTTCTCAATCTTGCCCCTGTAAAGAAGTTTAGAACATTGTACATTAAAATTACAGTGGATGCACTTAACCATGCACAAACATTAGGCTTTCATCAATGCCTCATAATGCTCATACTGCACAAAAAAACCTTATATGCCAGCTCTGTTTGTTTACTTAAGGTATGGCCACACATTATGATAAGCTCTTCATGTATTCTATGCTACAGGGCGAGGACTTAAAGGGATAGTTCACCTTTAAACTCAAACATCTGAAATGACTTAACCTCCATCTATGTAGTGCTGCCTTACCTTCCTCTGTATGCTAGATTCAAATAAACTAACCTACAGTTATTAAAACTCTGACCAGGATGTGTTTCCTTTTGTGCATCAAGCTGTAAGGAACAGGAATATCTCAAAGATATCCAATCACTAAGGGCTTCATGAGTGTCTAAGGCTTAAGTTTAATTTTCACAGATCAATCTGTAACTATTACATTTTCATACTTTTTTTCTGAGGTTAATATAAAGAGGTTAATAGGTTCTTACAGTTTGGTTTCATAATCCTTCCATGCTTTATCAAAAGGCTTTTTCAGATCCTGCCAAATAAATGTAAGCACAGTCAACATAAGAATTAAAGGGAATTAAAGAGAATTAAAGAGAATTAAAGGTCAAATATATACTTAAAACACACACACACACACACACACACACACACACACACACACACACAAACCACCCGTTTTTAAATAAGTTGACTACTTTCCTGTATTTTTACAATACTGATTTTTTTCTGTATTTTACTGTTTGAACAGTAGCATATATATATATTTGGTCTCACTTTAGTTTAGGGATCAGTTCTTACTAATAACTAACTATTTACTATGACTTTTGCCTAAGTAAACTCCTAATTTGCTGCTTATTAATAGTTAGTAAGGTAGTTGTTAAGTTTAGGTATGGGAGAGGATTAAGGGATCTAAAATATGGTCATGTATATGTGCTTTATAAATACCAATAAACAGCCAGTATGCCAGTTATATGCATGCCAATAAGCAACTAGTTCATATTAAGAATCGGCCCCTAAATTAAAGTGCTACTACATATTTTTATAAAGATGTTTGTTATTTGCATACCCCTTTGACTCCTTTAAGGTCTCCCTTCAGCAAACTGTCAAGTGGGAAAGTGATGATGTTATTCATGTTCTGCAGCTGTTGGCACAAAATAAGACATTAGGAGCTTCAAAACAAAGTGAATAGTTTGTGTAATCCCAAGCAAGACAAATACAGGTCTAAAATATTCAAAGCAAAAAGATCCATAACAGATGGATGTCAGAGACTTGCTTACCAAGTTCTTAAAAAGACTACTGAGCTCCTTGGTGAAATCAGAAAATTTGAGGAAGTATTTGGGCAACTCAGGGTCATCTTTGTACACAGTGCTATCTGTAAACCTCTCCAGTGCCTGGATGTACTGCTCCTCATTCTCTACGTGAGCTGAAGACACAGAAACAGTCTGTCAGTCATTTTACCTCTACGTTATTGTTATTATTGTAAGTTACAAGAACTTGTTTGGTGATCAAGGATACTTGGTGCTTTTTCCAAATGTCAGCTTGTGAAGCTAAGTTGTTTTTAATACACTTTGCTTGAACTTATATCGGTGGTTCAAGCAGGCATTTTCCATTCCTACCGCTTGCAAAAAAAACATACTTTCTAGTTTATGAGTAGAGTGCTGTAGAAAAGAGCTTATTAACCACTCCCCAGTTTTGTGAAGTACAGCAAAGATCTGGGTTACTATAAAGAGGAAACATTGTGCTTACAAAATCTGCTTCCTTCACTGAAGGAAACTCACTAAGAAGAATTTATTCTTTTTTATTCAACTAGTTTTCAGAATTTGCCCAGTTTTAAACCATCTCACACGGTACTCATTTTGATGTCCATGTTTGTGTAAACCAATGTTATTTTAGTATTATTAATATAGTATTTTAGTATTTATTTATATTTTGATTTTAAAAAATATTTTGAAAAAACAAAATTTTAAAATTTATACACATTTTTATATATATCACACTAATAATAATAATAATAATAATAATAATAATTCATTATTATTATTATTATTATTATTTCCCCCAAATATTTCTATTTAGCTTTATTTTATTTAAAAGATGTTCTACCCAAACCATCAAACTGACATTTTTTTTTTCTGTGGATTAACTAGCAAGAATTAATTGTTCAACCACAAGCACTGTGCTAATAAATGTGTTAAGGGTCTGTTTTGATTTCATGCAGACTTAAACAACAACATCACTGCAGAAAACGCTGAGTAACTTTCCTGTACAGTATTACAGCATGTACACAGAGGTTAAGGTTAAGGTTAAGGTTAACCGCTCATCTGTGTTTTTTTTTTTTTTTAAGATTTAAAGAAAGCTTGAGATATGATAAACTAGCTCTAAATTTGTACATGGAACACAAGAGAAAGAAAGAAAAAAACAGAGAGGGGAAATAAGCAGGTTCCTGCTGGAACAGGTATCTGTGATTCTAGCAGGAATGAGAGGAATGTGTGAGGTAGAGCACAAAACCTGCTCACTATAGTATCAATGACTTGAATCACACTGTACATGAAACCAAAAGCTTTGTCCAGGCTATTGTTATATTTCCTTTGCCACTGTTTGTGTAGATGGGCTTAAAAGAACAATTATACTTTTATTTATACAGTCAAAAAACATTAACTTCAAAACCGATGCGATTTATAGTACAAAATAAAAGTGCAAAATTAGCACAAACCTATTGGTTATTGATTAAGACTGAGATGGTTTTTTTGCAATACTCACTCAGACCAGAGCTGTTTATGGCCTTGACTGACTTCTTCATTTTGTGCAGCACACTGCGGTCCAGATCCAACGCCTGCAAAACAACATGAATCATTTACTTAGAAGGAAGTTTTGTACTGAACAGACCAGTTCTCTTTTTTATTTCCACAACAAGGAACTGCATCTTAAAGGCCTTAAAATGTATTACAATGGCTAAAAATGCTGCATACTCTCCACTCTCAGAAAAAAAGATACAAAAGTTATCACTGGGGTACTTACTTTTCAAAAGGTACACCTTGGTACCTTATTTACCTTAAAATGTGCATATTGGTACCTTAAAGATAAATATTTGTACCAAAATGTACATATTAGTACCCTTCAAAAGGATACTGCCTCAGTGACAGCTTTTGCATTTCTTTTCTGAGAGTGCATCACATTTACATTTATGCATTTATGCACATACATTGCATTCTAGATAGATACACATTTTATTAGTTCTTGCTTTCCCTAGGAATCAAACCCATGCTCTACCGTTTAAGCTACAGGATTGCCTAATAAACATAACCGGTACCTTTTCGTGCACAGAGTAGGTCAAATTATAATAACAAATGTAAAAAACATTTGTAATCCAGTTTTGTACAGCATTGTGTTTATACTTCCCTCTCACACACACAACACAATTGAATTTACATCCAGACGCTCTCAGATAGCCTATAATTTATTCACCCATCAGTCACGCTGAATCACGCGCTGAGAATTTTGCACAAAAAGAGCCGAGTGAAGTAGACAGAGTTGTGGCCTAAAATCTGTTTATGCAAGAGTCATATCTGGTATGAGACCAAGACAAAATCATCTGATGAGGGATAACCCTGGTGCCCACCAGCTGACAGCACTCATACATTTCCAACTGTCACAGTCTGTCATTGAGCATTAAGCGTGTTATGATAAAACATGCACTACCATTGCAAAGCAGGACACAATACTGATATAAATATTAAATATTATACTAGATATTGTACTAATATTTCACAATATTTTGATCAAATTAGCACAGCCTTGGTGAGCATAAACCAGAGCATGAAAGACATTTCTTTCTAAAACATCAAAAAATCTAAATGACCCAAAACTTTCAAACAGTAGTGACCATCAATTTATTATGTTAGTAAGTTTTCGACATGCTAACATTAAATCTTAAGTGATGAGAAATTATGGATATTCTCTGTCAATTTTTACTCATTTAAAACATCAAGTTTATAATATACGCCACTGAAAATATATTACAAATATATTGCTTTTTTTCTTAGCTTTGGAAATTGACTCATGAAATGAAGTAGCAGTCATGAAAGAAATATGAAAGACTGTCAAGATGACCTGCAAAAAGTATTTGGAACTTTTAAAGTCTTTAAAGACTTTTCCTTGGGAATGTAACTGAACGACTGAGATTCAATAAAGTACAAAAAGTATGAAATAGTACAAAAGTGTGAAATACTAAAGCACTGTAATGAAGTACAGTAATTCAAATACTTTACACTCATATTTACATCTCTGTGCTGTTCTAGTTTGACATTTTGCAGAAATTGGCCTTGTATGAAAGAACTGCACTATCTGAGCTCACAAAACAAAACAAAACAAAAAAACCCAGAGAGTTACCGAACAGGCAGACACATAAAAAAAAAAAAAAAAAGATGTGGAAAACCAGCGAGCAGATGTGTGTGTGTGAGAAGGAGACTAGACGGGACAAGCTGGGACAAGAAGTGGGACAGCCATCCCTCCTTAGCCCTAAGGAATGAGAAAAGATGAAGGGAAAGAAAGAGAGAACAGGAGGGGGCGAGAAAGAGATGAGAGAAATTAACTGCACTGGGTATCCATCAAAGGCAAGCCTCACCAGGACACCACACACAGGGATGGAAGAACCGGAAACGACAGCAAAAAGCATACTAACTGCCATCTTTATGGCATCTGTGTGTGTACGAAGCTCTCGTGCTACACAGAAAGAGCATATCCAAAGATTTAAAGGGTTTGACAAAAATCATTTTGTAGACGAGCAAACTTATGAAAGAAAGAATGTGCACGAGATCCAGCACCAGTCTTTACGTAAACCATAAACATCTGTTACCTCAGTTTCTTCCTCCATTAAGGCTAAATGCAAACGGGGTAGTGGTAAAGGGCAACTCATAAAGAGTGCTTCCCTCTGTGTATCCCAGTCACATGAAAACGCCAGTTCCTCTTAGAGCCCGAGGCAGTGGATTTTACTCATGCCTGCTTTTCAAAAATCAGCTTGCCCTTGAAATAATATGAGCGTTTTTACACTTGTAGTTCGGTTTTCTTGTCTTTTGGTCAAGAAAACCGTAAAAGTAAATGATACATTCTTGGTTCACTTATCATTCACTGTCATTTTTAACACTGAACCTAAAGATACTAAAGAGAAAATGATAAGGTCACAGCCTGATTGGACAACTTTTATGTACTGAACCGTAATGGGCAACACAGCTTCTTAAGACGAGAAGAACCAGGTATTTTTTCGCATCTTCTGACATCAAATCCTGTTTTGGTTCATTTGGTCTACTTGTTTGGTCCACTCCAAGGTTCGGATGCCAGCGTTCCCACTTATTCAAATGAACCTCACTAAGAGTGCAGTCGCACCAGAGTTCGTTTTAATCAAACTAAACCTACCAAGAGTGAACACATCCTATGAAGATTTTACCTCATGAACTGTTTGGGCTGCTTCTTTGTCATGATTCCGGAATGACTGATACTTTCCCCATTCATCAGAAGTTCTGAGTCAGAGTGTAAAAGAGATAAAAGAGGAAGAGCTGCGGAGCTTCTTAAGATTAGCAGCACAAAATAAAGGGTCATTCTTAAGACATTAGTTCAGCTAGATCTACTATTCTGATGGTGAAACATGCTGACAGAGTTCAGAACTGTTTGCACAAACAAAGCACTTTTAGATTTCTGTTGAAGAAGTCACTGCAATTTTAAAACTAATGCAAACTTTTAGAAGAACTACAGAACATATATAGTTGATCTTATATATTGTTCAGATCAGTAGTATACAAAAAATGATTACAGTTATTTGTTAAGGACTATTCTACCGGATAAGAATGGTGTTAACCAGTTACTGTCGAATCGATGTTACCACACAAAATACATTATTAGGTTATTGGATGCAATAATTGTTACAATGTACAGTGGGTATAAAGAAAAATCACCCCCCTTTACAATAATCACTTTTTTTTTGCTTTGCAGTGCAACTTATAACATCCAAGTGAAAGATATAACAACAACATGTCAGAAAAAAAAAAAAAAAAAACAAAAAAAAAAGAACAACCCATTTTAAAAATAATTTGTTGAGCTAGGGATGTCAATTTTCGATCCACCTTTTGCTTTAATTACAGCCTTTAGTCTGTTGGGATTTGTCTCTATAACTTTGCACATCTAGACTTTGTGATATTTGCTCACTCTTCTTTGCAGAACAGCTCAAGTTCAGTTATATTTGATGGTGATCGTTCATGGACTGCAGTCTTTGAGTCATTCCACAGATTTTCAGTGGGGTTTAAGTCTGGGCTCTGACTAGGCCATGCAATGATATTTTATCTTTTTCTCATTTAACCACTGTGTGCTCGGCTTTGCTGTGTGCTTTGGGTCATTGTCATGTTTGAAGGTAAAATTTCTTCCCATTGACAACTTTCTGGCAGAGGGCAGCAGATCTTCCTCAAGAATTTGATGGTATTTTGCCCAATCTATTTTTCTTTCTATCCTGACAAGAGCTCCAGTCACTGCTGCAGAGAAACACCCCTATAACAAAATATTACCACCTCCATGCTTTACTGTAGGAATGCTGTTTGGATGGTGGGCTGTATTGGATTTCCACCAGACATTTTGTTTGTTGTTGAGGTCAAATAATTCAATTTTACTCTCATCTGCCTCCGAATCTTCAAGGTGCGTTTTGGAAAAGCTCAGTCGTGACTGCATGTGGCCTTTCTTGAGGAGTATCTTTATTCTTGCAGCCATTCCATACAAGCCACATTTGTGAAGAATTTGTGATATTGTTGTCACATGAACACAATGACCACTCTTCAGAGCTTCAGAGTTGCTGTAGGCCTCTTGATAGCCTCTCGGACCAGTTTCCTCCAGGCTCTTTCATCCAGTTTGGACGTCCTGATCCAGGGAGGGTCTGTGTTGTATCAAATACCTTCCACTTCTTAATAATAGACTTCACTGTGCTTCTAGGCATTGATAAAGCCTTTGAATTTTTTTGTTTCCATCTCCTGACTTGTGGCTGTCCACAACTTTATCCCGGAGAACTTTTGACAGTGCCTTGCCACCCATAGTTGATTGTTTGCTTCAGTTGCACAAAAAAGGAATGAAATGCTTCAGGAAATCTCTTTTCATGTTGAACTCATCAAAATGACCACAGTTACCAAATCTCAAATTCAAATGTCTTCCATTGACAATGAGAATATCAACACCTAAACCAGATTAAAATCAAAATCCATAATTAGAAGTTCAATATCACAACTTCCAAAACTTCCAAAAGTGATTTTTGTTTTTAATTTTTTTTTATTTCTGACATGTTGGTGTTATATCTTTCACTTGGATATAAGTTGCACTAAGTAAATACAGTAGGATAAAACAAAAACTGACTTCATTTAAGGCTGCAAAGCAACAAAATGTGATTATTGTAGAGGGGGGTAATTCTTTCCTATAACCACTGTAAGTTCAACTTTTCTAGTTTCTAACTTTTCCTAGAAAAAAAAATTAAAAGGTCTGTAGTTAGAAAAAGTTGATTTACAGTACCCATCATGTGGGCTAATGCCCATCTACATGAAACTGACATCTGATTCATTATCATGCAGAGATCAGCCCTTGTACACGGTATAAAAAAAAAAGACAAACATAATTTTAAAGATAGATTGAACTATCAAAGAAGATTAAGTTGACACTACATACAAATTTAATTAAAGTCTATATTTATGCCATTTAGTTTAAGCAACTTAAACAGCTATAACTTACAATGTCAAGTTTGGAAAGCAGGGTCGAGCTAACAGTCTGATGAGCATGCTCAGTTTGATCACTGATGATGCATTTATGTTTTTTGTCAAAGCATGGGGACTTATGATGATGACAAATATTTGTAATTCGTAATTAATATATGTTCTAGCTCCATATAGTTTTGTTGATTATATTTTGTTATAAAAGTTGTGTAATATTTCAATTCACCATTATGTTAGTTTTCTCTTCTGCTAAGTTTCGTCCATTTCAATGAGTAAGTGTTGGTGTATAAGTAACTCTGTATAACCTTCTCGATTTGCTCCACAAACTGATACACAAGTTAGACAATGTTCTACATCACTATGACTGTGTAACGTTAATGATCAGCTTAACGTAAAATGTTTACTCAACTTGGATCCACAAGCAAAAATATTTTGAGTTTATAAAAAAAAAAAAAATGTTTTTGGTATTTCACAACATAACAAAATATGGCACAATCATGGTACCAATGCCATGACACTTTTTGATACTTTGTATTAGTTGGGGTCTGGAGAATAGTTTTAAATGATTAACATTTTAGCATTATAAGTCTTCAACCATCTTTTTATGTTTGTCTTATTTATGTAATATCTGTATTTGTTAATAACTGTGTTACCTCAGATAGGCACAGGCCTGTGTAAATCAGTCCTTAAAGTCTCCTATATGATTTATAAATAACAAATCAGTGTTACTGTAAATGTATGTGATATCAGGTTCATTATGTGACTTTGAGACTTATAAAAGGCTAAAATTGCTAACAAGTTAAGAGTAGCATCAAAATAACATTAACATAACATAACATTCTACAATAAGAAGTTACATGAACCTGTGAGAAACATGGGCGAGGTTCACTTCCAACACAGTATACACTGAAATTTGGTGCTGCAAGAAGGAAGTTATTTTCCAGGCTCCTTTTGTAAAACAGACTAATAGTATTTACTGAACCAATGTTCTGAAGTCAGACAGCACACTTTCTGTAATACAATTTGAATTATACAGTTCATAATTGTGTTTTATCTGTAAATTATACTGTACATCCGTATTATTGGCATTGTAAAAGTGTTTTACCTCTTCCAGTGTGGCAACTGTATTCCTACAGTGAGCCATGCGCGTGCAGAACACCGATGTTGTTGGTGCTTTATAGTCCTCACTGGTAATGTCCATAAAATCCAGTACTGTCAGCATGATTATTCCCTTTAAATCAAGACTAAAACCAAGACAAGAAACATAAAGTTTGTTAAATGTTGTCCT
Organism: Cyprinus carpio; assembly: GCF_018340385.1. Classification (NCBI taxonomy): domain Eukaryota; kingdom Metazoa; phylum Chordata; class Actinopteri; order Cypriniformes; family Cyprinidae; genus Cyprinus; species Cyprinus carpio. The sequence goes on along the minus strand of NC_056591.1, from coordinate 16,158,185 downwards.
TTACTAAAAGACCGCACCAAACCCGATTCAACTCAGTCCGTGTCAGTCATTCCTTAAAGTATTTTGTTTAATAATTTCCGCATGGAGTCCAAACAGATCGAAAAGAAAAGAGGCAATGAGAAGTTCGTTCGTCTTTGAGCAGGAGAGTTGAACAGCTCCATCACACGCGCAGCTGACCAGATCAACGCTTCTGGATTCCACCCGTTTGTACCTGTACAGCAGAAGTTCACTTTACATGCGATTTGTAGGCGGATTCATATCACCCGTCAATCATATCCAGCCCGCCAATGAGAGAGAACTCCCGATCTTGTTGTCCAATCAGAGTTTAGGGATGTAATCTAACGCTGGAAACCTGAAAAGCTGAAATAATTTTTGAATAATAATACGCTTTTAACGAAGCACACATCTTCCACACAATATTCTAACAAAATGTTGACTTTAGTACAGTGGTAAGATAGTTAATTATTTGGCAACATATAATTCTTGATTCATTCGTAAGCTCGATCGCTCTCTCTCTCTCTCTCTCTCTCTCTCTCTCTCTCTCTCAAATGAGCTTTATTGGCATGACTTGCACAGTACTTTTGAAAGCATTGTCCATTACATGAATAAGGAATAAACGAAAGTATAACAAAAAAAAAAAAAAAATCATCACAAAAATAAAGAAAAAAATAAAAACATGCATACTTTCTATAAATAAAAAAAAAACTTTGCACAACATTACATAATTAACTAATAACTAATAACTAAAGAATCTTGCTTTAGTTTTGTCCACTGGCTGACAGTCTTAGTTTGTGACAGGCTGATATATATATATATATATATATATATATATATATATATATATATATATATATATATATATATATATATATATATATATATATATATATATTCTATACTAATTAAGCTTGTGTCATTTTCCTTAAAGCTTTGCAACATAATTTGATAAACTATTTAACTATCCGCTTTAGTTAACTTTTTTCTTTTTCTTTATTTTCACTTCGAACTTTTATTTTGACACATTCATGACTACACCGGAAGTACTTTTGTCATGTCCATAGTGTGTGTGGTTCTCAGTGCGCATGAACGTTGTCTGTTATTATTAGAAATATCGATGGATATTGAATAAGTAATTCTCAGTTAAGCATAAAATACACCATAAGCATGGCTACAAAACGTAAAGCGGATGTGCCAGTGCCTGCGGAAGAGAGTGATCAACTTCTCATAAGACCACTGTGAGTTCAGTTCATTCTTAACGTTACTGTGTTTATTCCCGCCAGATGTTTTGGTGACTTACTGTTTGACTTACAGTTTTTATTACAAATAATAAAACAATATTTAACTGGACCAAAAGGACATTAAAGATGTTTTGCACCCGTGTTAATCCTTTCTCGGAGTACTTCTTCACTGTGATTTTTCTAACAGAGGAGCTGGTCAAGAGGTGGGCAGGTCCTGTATCATCCTGGAGTTCAAGGGCCGTAAAATCATGGTAAGCTAAATTTTGTGCTCTATCCTTCTTTTGATGGATTGTATTGACAGATGTATTTTTGACTTGTTATGTCTTTGCAGCTGGACTGTGGCATTCACCCTGGATTGGAGGGCATGGATGCATTGCCTTACATTGATTTGATAGACCCAGCTGAGATTGACCTGCTCCTCATCAGCCAGTGAGTCCCATTCTCTAAACGAAAGATATCAAGTCATCGGCATCTTAACTATCTGCGGACCACCTCTTTTTCTCTGGCAGTTTTCACTTGGACCATTGCGGAGCCTTGCCATGGTTTTTACAGAAGACAAGTTTCAAAGGGAGGACTTTCATGACCCATGCCACCAAAGCCATTTACCGCTGGTTGCTTTCAGACTATGTGAAAGTCAGGTACACCAAAGCTCCTGTTTCAATAAAACGGCACTTTAATTAATTTATTTTTTTTTAACCAGATCCAGCTCTAATGTACTGTCTGGTTTCCTTGTTTCTGAAGAACATCTCAGCGGATGATATGCTGTACACTGAGACTGATCTAGAAGAAAGCATGGACAAGATTGAGACCATCAACTTCCATGAAGTGAAAGAGGTGGCCGGCATCAAGTTCTGGTGCTACCACGCAGGTCATGTTTTGGGAGCAGCCATGTTCATGATTGAGATTGCAGGAGTGAAGGTAGGTGAAGGTTATTGATTCAGATCTTTACAGCGACGCTCACACTCATTCTGTGCTAATGATCATCATCATTCTCTTCAGCTACTGTACACAGGAGATTTCTCCCGTCAAGAAGACAGACATCTCATGGCAGCTGAGATTCCCAGCGTCAAACCAGACATTCTGATCACAGTGTGTACTTGATTTTATGCTGGCAACATGATTTTTTTTGTCTAGTGTTCAACAAATTATGTGTTTCTCTGGCCCCACCACAAACAGTTTTTACTTGTTATTTACCTTTTGCTTACAAAATAAATTCATTACGACATCTTTTTTTCTATTCATGTAGGAGTCTACATATGGCACGCACATCCATGAGAAGAGAGAGGAGAGAGAGGCTCGTTTCTGTAACACGGTCCATGACATAGTGAACCGTGAGGGCCGCTGTCTCATCCCCGTGTTTGCTTTGGGTCGAGCCCAGGAGCTGCTGCTCATTTTAGGTGAAGTCCAGTCGTCCAGACTCTCAGCCTCATCATCAACAATGCCTTACTGAACTTCTGCATGTCCTCTATTTCAGATGAATACTGGCAGAATCACCCTGAACTCCATGACATTCCCATCTACTATGCCTCATCCCTGGCAAAGAAGTGCATGGCTGTGTACCAGACCTATGTGAACGCCATGAACGACAAGATCCGCAAGGCCATCAACATCAACAACCCGTTTGTCTTCAAGCATATCAGCAATCTTAAGGTCTTAAATCTGGGAATAGACCAGACAGATCTTAGATTTTAGCTTGGTCTAGTCATTTTGTTAGTTGCTTTTGTCCTTTTTCTCAGTTTTTCTCAGTTTTGAAAAAATATTTCTTTTGACTTATTTCAGGTAGTTTTCATTTAAGTATTTATCTAATATTTTATTTTCTTTTGAAATAGCTTTCATTTTTATATTTTCTGTGTTCATTTTAGTGTTAGTAATTTTGTTAGTTTTTTTCTTTAATATTTTTTAGATATTTTACTTTTTATTTTATTTTTCAGTTTTTATAGTAATTTTACAGTACTTCAACGTATTCATTTCTTTTAGTTGCCAAGAAAATGTTATCATTTTCATTTAAGTTTTTTAATATTTTGAATTTATTTGAATTCCGCTTTAATTTTAGTAGATTTAGTTAAAAATAACAACACTTGTTTAATAGGAAATATTCCAAAAATGGATCTAATTTGTATAAACTTGTGTGTTCTCCTCCAGAGCATGGACCATTTCGATGACATTGGCCCTAGTGTGGTGATGGCATCTCCAGGTATGATGCAGAGCGGTCTTTCCAGAGAGCTTTTCGAGAGCTGGTGCACCGACAAGAGGAACGGTGTCATCATAGCAGGTTATTGTGTGGAAGGAACGCTCGCCAAGGTGAAGCTCCTTGACCCTCAGCAACAATATCAGCACAGATCAGCATCAAGTTTCTTATGAATGCTGAATTAAATCTCTTCAGCATATCATGTCTGAGCCAGAGGAGATCACCACCATGTCAGGACAGAAGCTTCCGCTGAAGATGTCCGTGGACTATATCTCCTTCTCTGCTCATACGGACTACCAGCAGACCAGCGAGTTCATCCGAGCTCTGAAACCTCCTCATGTGGTAACTAAGTGATGATAATGTCATAAGATGGTCATGGCAGCAGGTCATCAGGTTCTAGATCAGGTGTCATGTTATTGTTGTGGTTTTCAGATCCTGGTCCATGGAGAGCAGAATGAGATGGCTCGACTGAAAGCCGCCCTGATTAGGGAGTATGAGGACAATGATGAGGTTCACATTGAGGTGCATAACCCTCGTAACACTGAGGCCGTCACGCTGAACTTCAGAGGAGAGAAACTGGCGAAGGTGAGACCGCTGCTGTCTCTTAAGTTTTCCCAGTTTTTCTTGATCATACCCACAGTTAGATACAGCTACTACAGTAGTTAGTCAAAATAATAATCACAAACAGTTCTTCTCCCAAGTAAAATGACTGATTAGTTTCATCCTGACTACAACTAGCATTTTTCTTTAGATTTAATGAATCCTTCATGAAACATCTTGATTTGTCATATCTGTTTATCATTACAATTTTTTGGTCTTTTTAGGTGATGGGCTCTCTTGCGGATAAGAAGAGTGTGCAGGGTCAGCGGGTCTCTGGCATCCTGGTGAAAAAGAACTTCAGTTATCACATCCTCGCCCCCTCTGACCTCTCCAGTGAGCTGGTGTTTGTGATCGCTTCAGGTCTTTCATATGTGTTTGAGTGTGTGCTTCTTACACCTGTTCTTTTTTTCTTAATGATGCAGATTACACTGATCTGGCCATGAGCACAGTGAAACAGACTCAAGCCATTCCCTTCACCGGCCCTTTTCCCTTGCTTTTGAGTCAGCTACGGCACCTGACAGGTGTGTATACATGTGTGTGTGTGTGTGTGTTTTGTGTTCATATGTTGTCCTCATCGTGTGTGGGTGTGTGTGTGTGTTCGTTATAGGTGATGTGGAGGAGATTGAGATCTCGGAGAAGAGCACGTTGAGAGTCTTTAACAGCATCACAGTGGTTCATGATCAAAACGTGGTCTTGTTGGAGGTGAGGGGCACAGCGGTCATTCACACACCAGTGTTACTGCGACAGCTGAAGTGACTCAGGTTGATTGTGTGTCTGTCTGTCTGTTGTGTTCTTCCTCTAGTGGTTTGCCAATCCTCTGAATGACATGTACGCTGATGCGGTCACCACAGTGGTGCTGGAGGTGCAGTCAAACCCTAAAGCTCAAAAAGGTGAACGCTTTTTATCAGCTTAACAGCTCTCATTTATTTCCATTCTTCCTTTCTCTTTTCATTTTCTTTCTTTGTTGGTTTCTTCCTGTTTCTTGCTTTGATAGCTTCCTTTATTTTCTGTTTCCTTCATTCCATCCATCCATCTTTCTTTCTTTTTCATTGTAGTTGTTCAGCCCCAAGAAAAGAAGGTGGATGTGAATGTTTTCCAGAGCAGATTACTGAAAATGTTCCAGTAAGTTCATCCTCATGGCACTCGGCTAACCGTCAGTGATATTTATGATGAACTAAATTCTTTTTCTGCCCCAATCTGCAGAGACATGTTTGGAGAAGAATGTGTCGACTTTAAAGACAAGAACTGTCTCACTGTAAGTGTAGATGGGAAAACTGCCTTCATCAACCTGGAAACCCGAGTAAGCATTAACACTGTGATTCATACACACTTACGTTTTATGGGAAGGCAAGTCTTCTAATTCTTGACTTTTGATATTTGTGTTTAGACCGCGGAGTATGAGGAGGCCAATTCTGAAGATGATTCTCTCAGAGAAATGGTGGAGCTCGCTGTACAGAGGCTGTATGAAGCCATGAACCCCGTCATGTGAGATGGGCTCTTCATTTCTTTAAGGAACTTTTATAATCAGGGTCCATCTAATTTGAACCAGACTGAAGACACCAGATACTGGACTGGCTAAAGCACTTCAAACCATTGAATTTAAGTTAAATGTCAAATGTAAAACAGTTAAAGGTAAATGTTGATACATGTGTGCAGTCTACTGCAGTCTCTTTCAGTTCTTCTACATACAATATGTAGTGATCATTTAAAATCTTTTTTATTTCACATTTTCATGTTTAGGAAAATGAGCTGTAATTTCAGATCCAATCTACTGATTTAATAAAAGAGGTCTTTGAGTCAAGCTGCGCTTACATTTCAGTACAACTTGAGGGTGACACTTTATTTAAAAATGAAGGCTTGCAAAATATACCAAGTTATACAAATATCTAACACACTGATACAAAACACTGTCTTAATATTCAATACTTTCTCTCTTGTGCCATCACCACATTGTGAGGAACCATGCAGTCGGAGTATTATGGGCACATTTCTTAACATCAAAAAAATGGTTTCACAGGATTTGACACCAGAGAATAACAAATATAGCACGCTTTCAGGGTTGGATGATGTAATAAGATCTAGTACTTAGAAATGACACTAGTATGCTTGGTATTCTACAAGATTAGCACCAATACATTCCCAATTACATTGCTGAATAAGATTCGAAGGTGACTGTACAGCCATCTATAAATGACATTGCCATACTCCCTTTTTGAGTTTTCCTGTAGATTATATTACAAAACACAGAGTTAAACTAAGATTTCACAATACAAATAAAAAATAAAATAAAATACAAGGCACTTTGGATGCTGATCTCAAAGCAGTGTTCATCAGAACATTCTTATGGGAGCCGCTGCAAGATACATATTCTTGCATACAATCATGAACATTGTCTAACTTGTCTTGTCTTTTGATTTAACTAATGACTTTGGTGTTTCATATAAAGCCAATGAGCCAAAAACTTTCCTATTTACCAAATATCTACAAGACCTGCTGGTACAACTGTTTCCAGAACAACAGAAAGAAGAGACAATATCTGAAAATATCAAATTCCCCGAAAATGTCAGATTGTCTTTTGCAAACAATTAAAAGCAAGAACAGAAGATTGTGTTCTACAGAGAATACAAAACAATTTGCTGGTGAGCGTCAGAGCACATACACATAAAATATCAAGTAAAATACAACAGGTGTATTCATAACATAATGCTTCTCTTGATCTGTTAGCAACCTCCTAGACAAAAACAGACATGAAAACGTCTTAGTATTGGGCAGTCAAGCTTTAACAATGAAGCTGGTCATGTGTAGATAACGCTGATGAGTCCGAGATCCGGTATGTGTGTGTGTGTGTGTGTGTAATTAAGTGTGCATACTGCATAATTCTAACAGGACTGATAACATTGAGTTCCTATCTAATGCCTAGTTACTGAATGATTTGTGCCTTCTGTGTCTGGTGCTCTTAAAGGGATAGTTAACCCAGAAAGGTGATTGACCCAACATGTGCTATAGTGTTTTAAGGCTATGCGATAGCTTTGTGGAGGAACAGACCAAAATTTAGATAATTTTAGATTGGTCATCTATATTCATATGTTGTATTCATGAACAAAGCAGCAGTAAATGAATCACTATTGTAAGTCTGGTGCACAAAACCAGTCTATGTTCATGAATGGGACTGAAGATCAACTCAATTTAATGATCCAGTTGCAACAGCTGAAGTGGGGACGTGAATGGAAATGGAAACAAAAAAGTAGGGTGGGGACTTGGTTCTATCCATCATTTGTTGAATGGATAGAGGCAGATCTGAATGCATATGTCCAGCATACATCACAGGAGATATGTGTGTTTCAAAAAGCAAATTATGAGGTGCTAAAAAAAAGAAAAGAAAATTATATCAATAACATGCATTTAGAAAATAGATTTCATAACTTCTTTAATAGCCGAAAAAAGTCTGTTCCTCACACAATCCTATCATAAAGTTTCAAAAGACTTGGTATATTGTGCACAAGTCTTATGAAACATTTCAGTGTTGCTTTTGCATCCTTATTTATTGTGAATTTCTCGGGAAAAAGACCAGCGAGACATTGAGACACTCTCTCCTTCTGAGCTCCCCAGAAAACAAAGTCATTCAGCTTTGGAACGACATGAGGATGAATAAATCCTAAAATGTTCATTTTTGAGTAAATTATCCCTTTAAAACGCACTGCATTCTGGTTATTTTCAATACTGGTGCTGTTAGCACACATTGCAGTTCAATGCTTATGTAATGCTTGTTCTGCTCAACTTTGAGCATTTCCAATCATATTCCCTTAGAATATTGTTCATTCATAGTCACATTTCTTTTTCCCATTAATTTATACAATTGCACTTAACATTCAGTCTCCTTGCTATTACTCCGTGCATGTCTCTTTACCCCGAAGGACATGGCATTCTCTCGGTTCTCGGTCAGATCGTCAAAGGAGCGTGACGCTGAGCCGGAAGTAGGGAAGTCTTCTCCCAGGGCTTGTTCATCCAGGTGGGAATCATAGCTGGGATCTTCTTGGATGGTGGCCATGCGTTGGGGCTCTGTTGTAGGGAGAGCACACGGGGTTGGGGATGGATCTGGAGCCACCTGAGAGATGGAGACAGGGGGTGTGCTGGTCTGCAGAGGTCCAGACGCCTGGAAGCGTGGCACTGCAGAGGAGCCTGAGGATGTGGGTGGTTTGAAGATCCGCACTGAGGCGGATTCTAGACTGCTCAGGAGCTCTGCATTCTAGAACAGCACATTAACAGTATCATTTGTTACACTTCATAATATGTTAAAGAAAATAATCTTTTCGGTTTTCTGATTGGTACTTACACTGGGGTAGAAGAGTGATTTTGTGTTCAGCTCATACTGCTGGTCAAGTTTCTTATCCTAGACAAAGAGATAAAGGAATGTTCACAAAACCTTTTTTTTGGACTTCAAATTTATTGCATTTAATATATGAAATATTTATTGTTTGTGCTCTTTTGCTTTGAATTCAATCAAGTATTTTACTTTTTTTTATGGTGCGAAAAAGATCTTAAGCTTTGCTTTTGGTGTAAATAGATGTTTCGTTTGCGATTCATTTAACCTTTTTGTTTTGCTCTTGGTGTCAAAATACATTTTGTTTGTGATTCATTTAACTTTTTATTTTTGTTTTTGCTGTAAATACACATTTTGTTATGTGATTTATTAATTTTTTTGTTTTAGTCTTGGTGGAAGCAGAATTTTCCTCTGATTATTATTTATTTTTCATTGCACTCTCGGCATAAATAGTCCTTTAGATTATAATACATCTCAAGGTCAGTCTATTATAGTAGCAGAACCTACATTTTCTCAGAGCTACAACTAGCTGTCAGATGTTAGTGGAAATGACTCACCACACAATGGACCAGAATGCTGAGAGGGATCCAGAAAAGTAGTGAGAAGACCACCACTGAGCCAACAATGTTATCAGCCAGAAACTTCCCTGAGAACACAGACACAGGTCTCACTCCTCCATTGGATTTCAAGTGAGATAAAATCACTGTGTTCACAGATAACTTACCAAAAGTATTGATGTCCAACTTCTCAATGAAATCCCACAACCTCTCAATAACATCCTGGACTTGTTTCATGCATTTGCCCTGGGAATGAGAGGAAATGTTTTGATAATTGAACGCAAACCACTTCCAATTGTCAATTGGAAAAATAATAGAACTACTGCAAATGATCTGTGAATAAAAACAGCCTTTATAGACGTGTCTTTACATAACTGTAACTGTACGTTGGCACTCACCGCTCCATCACAAAAGCCCACAGTGCAGGGTTTGCCTTTCCGCAGATAGAGGGGGTTGCCCTTGTGATTCATATAAGGAGCACAAACAGCATTCTTATCCCTACAGCACACCTTACAAGAGTCGTTTGTCTCTGAAGAATTACATACAGGAAAAGTAAAAAAGATTATGATAATTGGAGATGTTGCAACAGTATTAGCGTTATCAGCAGGTCAGTTTACCATTGCATGCACACGACTTCCAGTTCTTCACAGCTTCACAGAACGGGATGCACTCTCCGTTCAGACACTGGCCATTGTCCACACAGATGGTCCCATCGGGGAGGCTCTCTGGAGGAGGGCACTCATTGCTGTGTCCTGTAAGAAGCAAGGAAGAATAGACTTTCAGTGAGGACAAAGGGCTAGACAAATGCAGTTAAACCTGGGTTCAGACTGCACGATTTTAGCCCCGATTTTGGCTCGCCGACAGGTTTTGAGAAATCGCCGACAAATGCCCAAAATCACAGGCAAATCGGTGCTCGTTCACATGAGTGACAATCACGCAGTGTGAATGTGCAAAGACGCGATCTGAGAGATTTTGATTTTGATATTTGGCATGCTAAATATCTGGACCTGTCGGCGATTCAAAATCCTGCTGTGTGAAAAGTGTTCTGACTGAAAACTACATCAGCGATGACTGACAGCCAATGAGAGAGCAAGATACGGAGCAGTGGAGCGTTCGGGGAGGAGTTATAGACCACAATATCAGCAAGCATGGCTTCGTTTCAGAAAAAAGCTTCTTCTCGGTCAATTTGGACCCAAGAAATGGAAGAAAAATTTTTAGAAATTTGGCAGGAGCACCCATGTCTGTTTTACGTTTCGTATTGCAAGCTTCTTGCGGGCTACCATTTTTAATAATAATCCCAGTCTCACGTGAGAAATCCACTCTTGCACGTGTTATATCGCATTGTTTCCTTGTCACATCTCGCATGTGTTTGGTTGTGAAATGTAGTTTGCGTGCCAGGCAGAGTTGTCGGCGATTCTTCCTATTGTAAAGTCATGCAGTGTGAAACCTTCTGTCGCCGATCCATCGTGCAGTGTGAACACAGCAGCGACTGAATGCTGGCCAAGACAATCATGCAGTGTGAAAAGAACAGTGACCCGACTACTTTGAAAATCGTGCAGTCTGAACTCATCTTAAATCTCATCAGTAAGGAATTTTGCTTAAAGAAAATAAAGCCTGTTTTTAGCAGATTTTTTTGCATTGCAACATTGTTTACATGACATTTAAGCACATTTTCTTCCCAAGTTTTCATTAACATAATGCAACTCACAGTGTAAAATCTGTGTAAAATCTTTTGATTCTGGGTTGAAATATGACCTAGACATATTACTGACAGGTTAAATGAAATTTACACATAAAATTTTGAAAGATACTTTCAAACCTATTCTCAAGCAGTATTGTTATTCTTAACAAAATCTATTAAAAATCGCTTTTCAGCAATAAAATAAAAAATTATTATAAGATGAAAAACTTAGAAATGTTGTCTTGGCAACTAACTGAAATAGGGTTAAGAAATAAATTAAAGCTATATAGAAATAAAAAATATAAAAATATCTAATTAAAATGACAAAAGCACATAAAATTATTAAAGCAACCTAAACTAAAAAAAGGAAAACTAGAATTATAAATATAAAAGTGGATTCAAAATATTACTATACACTATACTATAATAATATATAAATAATACTAAAACAGTTCTCAATCTGAATTAATCAATTACAATTATTCAAGTACATCCAATTATCTAAACTTGGAGTTTGTCAGCTTTGGCCTCACCTGTACAGTAAGAGCTACCCTTGCAAGTGGCATTCATCGGCTCCTGACACACCTTGCCCTGCTTCTCAAACATGCAGTCTTTGCAGCATGCACTGTTCCTGTCACTGGTGTAAAGAAAACAAATGACAGAAGTTACAGAAAGAAACTGACATGAAAGAAACCCTATGAGATGCGAACGAACAATTCAACTTTTGGGGAAGATTTACAAGCGAGTAAATTACCACAGAATTTTCAATTTCATGTGAACCGTCCCTTTAATTCAGCATCTCTGTGCATTTTTTCATGAGGCCACATGGAGGAGCTGTACCTGCACTGCACATTGGGCTGCAGTTTGCAGTTTGACGTGCAGCAGCGGTCGCTGTTGAGGTGGAGCAGTCCGGGATCACACTCCTCGCCTTCCTCCACCCGTGAGTTTCCACACACATTGCTGTTCCTCTCTCTGAAGCAGGTGGAGGCCTTGGCCCTCAGTCTCTTTGCTATGGAGATCTTACTACAGTTTGAAAACAACTATTGGGGAGCACAAAATCAAAACACTTACAAAATGATCATGTGACATTCGGAACAAGAACACCAAGCTGAATCCAAATCACCAAAAGACGTACTTTATTGTTAGAGTGATCCCCGCTCACTGCAATGGGGTACATTACGTATCTGCCCCCCTGGTCTTCTCTGGGCGCGCAGTATGGCACATCATCTGGGTCATGAACAGCACCAAAGTTGTGGCCAAGTTCATGGGTTGTAACCAAGTCCGCTTCCTGTTGGTATATGGTCAGAAAATCGTTTACCAAATAAATAAATCAAGTACATTTGTTTGGACTTCACTTGCCTTGGTAAGAATGGTTTTCCCATAATTTTGGGTGCTGGTTAGTCCAGTGTTGAGGTATATAGCACGGTTGTCATTTCCTGAAGGAGGACACTCTTAAAACAGACAGACAACAACAACATAAAACAAAATGTCTAAGTGTGGTGAAGACCAGATTTATTCATTCATAATATGGTGTTTGCACTCACTCTCAGAGCAAAGACCTCCAGGAAAGCCTGGTTTGGAAGGAGCCACGTACGCCAAGCCGAGTGTGCCTTCATCAAAATCCTGATATGTGAACAGATGAGCCAAGCACACCTGGGATGCATTATCTGCGATGTCAATGCTAAATTGCTGCAGGGGGAAGACAAAATGACATTTTTTACTACATTTATAGCACAGCTGTTTAATCTGGACCTTAATCTCAAGGCAAATCAGGAACAGAGAATTTCTAAAGCACATTTATGGAATTGGTTTTCTATCTACAAGCAAAATCAGGTCTCGGGAACATAAGGACTACAAAAGAAACTGATTATTTTATTCAGTAACGATGCATTAAATTTATCAAAAGTGACAGCAAAGACATTTTTAATGATACAAAAAAAAAAACTTTCTATTCATCAAGCAATCCTGAAAAACTAAAAATTAATCAGCACATCTTATTATTGATAATAACAAGAAGCACCAGATCATCACATTAGAATGATTTTTGAAGGATCATGTGACGCTGAAAATTCAGCTTTACCATCACAGGAATAAATTACATTTTAAAATTTATTACATTAAAAATGTATTTTAATTGGTAATCATATTTAACAATATTACTGTACAATTTCACTGTACTTTTAATATAGTAAATGCAGCCTTTGTGAAATTTGATCTATCTTACCCACCTCATACTTCTGAAATCTTTTAAAATCACTCAGAGGTTTTAGGATTCACATTTCTCAGGTTATGACTATGAATCATTTAAGATGTAGAAGAAAATGTAAAAGTTAACCACAGACTTGTTTTAATCAAAAAGCCCACATGAATAGGCTAAATGATGGTAATTCTCCCACGGGTTTTAGGACTACAACTTTAATAACGTTTCCATTCTTTCTCTTTGATGGTCCTCTGCCAAAAAGTTCACAGGAAGAGATGGATAGTGAAACACAATAAACAAGTCCTCAATAATATTCTTCACTTTCAAGTAGAAGCACCTCTCATTGTTTCAAATTAGAACAGAATACAGAGAAGACGCTCTCATTAATTGATCCATTCGCTCCTACAGCTCCAGCTCGCTCACCTCCAGGAGCTTCTTGACGTCCCAGACATTTTTGCTCTTCACAGGAGTCCCTTCCATGTTGAAGTGGGCCCCTCCCGCCTCTACTTGTGTGGGTGTCTTGTTAATTATGATCTGAAAGAGACAAATTCATGTTTCTGGCTCCAAAATAGCATCTTGTTGTATCCAATGTTCTCCTTAAAGAACCACTCTTACCTGCTGAATCTGAACTCCATAACCTTTAAACTCCTCATCCCAAGATGTATTACGGTAGATGTCATCCACACGATCAATCAGCTCAATCTAAACACATCCCAGGCAAACTTGTAAGACATCTGCCAACAATTTTATCAAATCTTCCTCTCAGATGACAGGTTTTAAATGGAAATGTAAGGTCTAATACAATGATACTCAACCAGGGGACGGGGCCCACTTGGGGGCCTCAGCAAACTTTTAAGAGGGCCACAATATGACTTAAAATGATTCTATTCAAAGGTTTGGGGTAGGTAATGTTTAATGTTTTTAAAAGAAGTGTCTCATGCTCTTACCAACGCTGCATTTTTTCAATCAAAAAGTAAAAGTAATATTCTGAAATATTACAGATTAAAATAACCTCTATTTTAATACATTTTATTATGTAATTTATTCCTATGATGGAAAAGCTGATTTTTAGCAGTCATTACTTCAGTTTTCAGAGTCACATGATCATTCAGAAATCCTTATTCATTATTATCAATGTTTAAAACAGTCGATTAATATTTTTGTGGAAACTTTGATACATTTTTTTCCAAGATACTTTAATGAATATAAAGTTCAAAAAGACAGCATTTATTTGAAATAGAAATTCACTTTTTATCAATTTAATGCATCTCTGCTGAACAAACAAACCATGTATATCAAGCTCTAAAATATTTATTGAGGTAACAATTGCTATTTTGGAATAAAAAAGTTATTTTAAATCACTAATGTCTAAATTAATTGATGTAAAAGTGTAAACACTGAATAACATTCAATTATTGAAAATTCTGCAATGATAGAATTGCATTATTTGAATTATTTTTATTTAATTGAACTATTTTAATACATTGCCACTCCTATTTTCCATAAATAAAGTTTGAAAATGAGCAGCATTGTCATTACAGCTGAGAGTGGCCTTCAAATAATGTCTTTGATAATGTTGTCCATGAAGTCAAAAAGGATGATAACTACTGATCTAACAAGCACTGTCCTACTGAACTAAATGTGAGAATTTTAATACTCAATTTAAAATACTCAATTTGAAATTTGTCTGTGTGTGTCAGGAATAAGGCCCATTGACAATATCGAAAATGAATGCTTTTTTTTTTTTTACCAGGTAGTTGAGGGTGGTGCTCTCCTCATTACGGCCCATGTATTTGAAAAAACGATAGTCGGCCACAAGCAGCAGAGGGCAGGTGTTCTTACTGTGGTCCAGCGTCTGCCTTCTCTCTCTCAGGTGCCCTATGGAAGAGAAGCAATGGAGAGAAAAAGATGGTGAAAACAGACAAAGGGTGAGAAGATGGGAAACTTTATAAAGTGTCGTCACACATTACACTTGTCTAGATTCAGCTCTGATAAGCAGGAGTGTCAGGTCTACTTTAAACCAGATGTGTTGTTACAGAGATTGAAATTTCAAACCTCTACAAATCATCTCAAAGACTAACCATCCTCCTCCTCCTCTTCATCTTCATCTAGTGCTCTGGCTGCTCGCACACTTTCTGGAAGCATCTCACTGGCATCTGCACTGATGTAGCCGCACACTTTTGGAGCTGCCAGCCGGCTCACATTCCTGATGTCTTCTGAGCGATATACGAGCAGCCGATCGTCACGAGGGTTTTCCATAAACCTCCACAGTGGCTGAATGGTTTAACAATCAATGTACTGTCTTTGTTAAGGGGCATAAACTAAATCGTATTTGTGATGTTATAATACCTCGATGTTGTATTCCGAGTCATCAGTGAGAATATGAGCAGTGAAGTCATTGTCACCAATATGTGCTTGTACTCTGGAATTCTCCTCT
>NC_056591.1:15840603-15841536 GCF_018340385.1 Cyprinus carpio | reverse complement strand
AATTTCCTGGGCACTATTGCTCAGAACTAAAAACACAACATAATAAAAAAAAATAGGAAAGGGAAAAAAGCGCTACACAAAGAATAGAGGAGCAAGTGAACAAACATGAGAGCTAATATTGGGTTGCGCACATCCCTATTTCCCCAGCACTCTCTGCGGGGCAGGACAAAAGGCCCACAGAAATGTGAGCCTGTTGAGTGCTGGTCTCTTTGCCTCAGATGCATGAATGAGATCCTTTAGAGAGTGAGGCTGGAGCAAACACCTCACAGCAACACATAGTGCTGAGGGAGATAAAAAACACACACTCTCACACACATAATCCTCCTCAGGCTCGCACTTGAACAATGAACATTAGACCTACAACACTGCCAACACTTGCTGCTCTGCAGCTGTGCCCATCTGATTCAGTCACTCAAAGGAGAACTCTGCATATCCTACTTTAATATGAAACCAGAGCTTTGTCTGAACAGCTACTTTACTGAAACAAATACTTGTTGCTGTTGAAGCCACTGTTCAAATCAACACCATCTATTGATCCAGTTTCTCGTATACATTAGTAGGAACAGGCACTGAAAGAGAATAGCACAGTCTTTGTCCCCGCTGTGGGAAATTTCTGCTAATTTCACTAAACCCCAGAATGGTGCCAACCAGGTGAGAGCTCTATAAAAAAATTGACCAGGAAACTCTTTGTACGTGAACACCTGGTTTGTGCATGTTTAGACATTCAAATTCAGTGTTCGTTTTACTATAATGTACTGACCTGAAGAACAGAGTATGACAGTTTTTCCTGGTCAAAAAAGTCACGGATACCAATGTCTTGATATCCTAACGAAGAAAAAAATGTAAAACTATGAAATTCTTAAAAAGACAATCATATAAAGCATTTTGGTAAGTGAAACTTTTTTAATATATAAAACATATAAAACATAAAAA
>NC_056591.1:15836659-15839602 GCF_018340385.1 Cyprinus carpio | reverse complement strand
TTTAAAAATTTTTTTTTTTTTTTTTTTTTTGTCTGGAGCCCTGTGTGCGCTAGCTTTTCGTTGTTTACAAGTCTTCATTAACTCTAGCCTGAGACAAGCCTGTTGAAATGATCTAATCCCTGTAGTGACAATTTGTAAACAAACATTAACAGAGACTAGAATTTTGTGTTTTATATATGCTAAAAAAGGGCCGGGGGGAATTTAACTGATTGAGTTCATTCGGCTCATTGGATCCAGGGATTGATCTAGTTATGCTCTTTCTGCATTATTTAATTAGCTACTTGTCTAGATGCTCTCGGGGTAAGTTAACCCCCAACTTGAATCCATTTTCAGTTTAAACACAAATAGAATTCTGAATGATTCATTTTTGTAAATGTCCTTGCTGAATTAAAATTATTATTATATTTATTATATGCAATATGGAATGGTTCAAGACTTATCAAGAGACATATAAGAGCTATGGGTTGGTAATGTCTCTAAAATCCGTTTACTCCTCTCTCTCGACCCCCCTAGTTTCAGTTTCGTCGCAACTCTAATCTGTCCATGTAACAAAGGCAATGGTTTTAAGAAGGGTGGCCCACTCTTGATCCATAAAAAAATGTCATTAGTTTTGAAGGGTTAATCACCTGTGTCCATTTAAAACCGTGGAATCAGCTTCCTTTATGCCGATCGAATAATAATTATATTAAAAAAATGAGATTTTTTGGCTGTTTTGCATATTCTCAGTAATTGATAAGATAGTTTCTAGAAAAATCATTTTGCTGAGGTTTTACCTGGCACCTGCAGGGGACCCGCTGTTATGAAATTACATTGGTGTTATATATCCTGGGTTTCCATTCGAACATCGTCCTATTTTTAACATGTGCCATCTTTAAGCTTCTCTTCTTCAGCCTTGCAGCACTGACTAAATTCAGTAAAGAAAATTGTACTGCTCTTTCTCGGCTCTTCACCAAGGCAGTGAACAGGACCATCCTCAAGTATGTTGTTAAAGTGGGGCGCCACAAGCTCAATAGCCAGAGGTTAAATGGTCCGGATAGAGGTCTCACATGCAGATATGTCTCTCTAGATACACTTAAAGGAATAGTTCATCCAAAAAAAGAAAAAATCTGTCATTTATTTACATTTTTCTAAACCTAATGTTGTTTTTTCATGAAAACAAAAAAAACTTTAATACAAATTTTAAATGTGGTCCATTTGGACTGTGCTCTATTTTCACCTGAATTGTACGCACCAGTCATCATTGATTCTTGCTTTATGGTGCTTTTGGGGGTTCAATGAGCACCCACCCTTCATTGCGATTGAAAGGCGCAGCTCACTATATTCTCCTGTAACTACTACTTTGTGTTTCACACGGAATGAGGTTGGGACCAACATTGCAAGTCGTGAAAACCCAACATGAAGGTGACAATGAAATGCATACATTAACAAATATTTTGCTTGACACTATATTACTCCATCTTCACAGGGAACATTGCACTTACCTTTATCTGGCTGAACCCCATTTTTTCTGGGTGCCGAACTGATTGTCCCGTTCTCCGACCTACTGGAGTTGCAATAGATGGGTGTTATCCTGAACTATGCCAGAGATCTAATGATTTAATTCCCCAATCCCTTGTCAGAGTGTAGTAGAGACTATGCCTGGCTCGCTCTGAGAAAATCGGCCAAGTTTGCTTTTGCAATACAAAAGAGTAGCATTAGGCTGCAGCTTCAGACCTGGGTCTACAGTCGCTGTGTGTTATCCAACAGAATCAAATATACCCAGACTAACACTATCTTGACAGTTTATAGCTGGTGGCCCAGAAACCGTCAAAAACGATTTCTGATTGCTTGTGTCCCCAGAACACATTGTGAAGGGGAAACCCAGAAATGACACCTATTCACCTTCATTTTGTACATTAACCCATCTTTAATACATGATACTGATTCTGCCTGTATGAGGTCGTAGATAGTAATTTAAGAGGTCTAATGCCAGGCAGCATCCCTAGAGCAGAGAGAGCTTTAATTCTCGCTCCTAAAGGGCGACGGACTGCAGTCAGGAGATGCGGCTGGTGATACCACTAATCTCTGGCAACGCACCACACCCTCCCAACCCATCTGTTGTCTAATCTATATGTGGGCTTAGAAAGAGTTTGGCCACACCATTTCCTCTAAACTCAAATTCTTGTGTTGTGATGTGATCTGAAATGGTTGTTTTCGTGTGTTTTTCCCCAGAGTGCCTAATCCTGTAAGGGTTACTGCACATAGTGTGAAATAAACGTGGCGTGCAACAAGAACGGGATTCTGGAACCGGGAAGATGCCTGCTAAAGAGATTACCTTTCTCCACTGATGCATGTTGTCAGAACTGAGCACATATTACCCAACCAACAGTGGAGACCTCCCCCCCCCTCCTGACACTGTGAGGTGTTTGTGTCTTTGTTTAATGTGTATGGCTATTGGTATGTACAGTTTTTAAAACAGTAAATATTAAGGGGCGGTTTCACACTTGCTATTTTGAATCTCACGCAGCTTTCTTAAATTGAAAGTTTGCAGTTCTTTTGAAAATATTCGGGGTCAGAAAGAATGTGTTTTAAACGGCTTTAAATATTCATTGCAATGGAAAAGTGACAGTAGAAAGACATTTATAATGATACACATATATGATATAGTTTTTTATAATGCTGTTCCGTGACCTTCGGCCCCTGCATCAAAGAACTCCTGAAAAACGTATATGCTGTTTACACAAATACGTAAGCCCCTGTGCAAGGAACCACACTGCGATTCTGGGTTACTAAATCACTCAAGATATGTATTAATTTTTAAATGTCTCAAAAATTGGCCTTAAAGCACAGTTTTTTACGTTTGGTATTATACGGGGTTTTTTTACGCATTCGGTGATGACGTCACATGGGGAGAAGGGAGAACGGTAGCCTCCAGCCTAGTATGATGGCGTTCCAGCAACCCCG